>NC_133618.1:2380043-2514749 GCF_048593235.1 Sminthopsis crassicaudata | reverse complement strand
TCTCTCCCTCCCTCCCTCCTCCCTTCCTTCCTCCCTTCCTCCCTCCTTCCATCTTTCTTTCTTCCTTCCTTCCTTCCTTCCTTCCTTCCTTCCTTCCTTCCTTCCTTCCTTCCTTCCTTCCTTCCTTTCCTTCCTTCCTTCCTTCCTTCCTTCCTTCCTTCCTTCCTTCCTTCCTTCCTTCCTTCCTTCCTTCCTTCCTTTCTCTTTCTTTCATGGGCCTGCTCCCCTTCCCCCAGCACGTCCCCAAAAGCTTAGGAATGAACACAAAAGGCTCAGTGACGGAGAAATCACAGGGAGGAGGTATCACAGCTGGCATCTGAAGCCAAAGCTTTGGGTTCAGACCCTTCCAATACCTCACATAGAACCCATTTTACAGATGATGCATCTCTGAACAGCTCCCCTCCAGGAGCCCTGTGGTTCAGTAGCTTCAGTCACTGATTGTATGGGTCCCTCCTTGACCACTTGTGGTGAGCCAGCTCAGCCACAGCAGGAACAGGCCCCTGAGGCACAGCCTGGACCTTAAGGAGCGCACCGCTGGGCCTGAAGTCTATAGCGCTATAGACTGGGTGGAAGGTCAGGGTGGGTACCCGGGAGGAGGGGGCCCTGGGGACAGATATCTGCTCACTGCAGCTTATTGAGCTGTTGTACGCGCACTGACTCCCATGGGCCCTGGCACGGGGAGCCTCGGGGGTGTGGGGGGTGTCCATGGCCCCAGGGGCTTGGGGTGCATCAGAAGTCACCCAGGCTCCCAAGCGGCAGCGAGGGTGGGGGACTGGAGCTCCTGGGATCACAGCTCCACAACACGCTCTGGACTTAGTCACTGCCCGGTGAGAGGACCAGGCCGGGCTTCCATCCCTCCCTCATGATCTCACTGCCTCTCTACAGGGACGTGAGTATGTGAGTGTGTGTGTGAGTGTGAGTGTCTGTGTGTGTGTGTGTGTGTGTGTGTGTTAGAGTGTGTGAGTGTGTGTGTGTGTTAGAGTGTGTGAGTGTGTGTGTGTAGGTGTGTGTGAGTGTGAGTGTGTGTGTGTGTGTTAGAGTGTGTGAGTGTGTGTGTGTAGGTGTGTGTGGGTGTGTGTGTTAGAGTGTGTGAGTGTGTGTGTGTGTGTGTGTGTGTTAGAGTGTGTGAGTGTGTGTGTGTAGGTGTGTGTGTGAGTGTGTGTGTGTGTGTGTATGGGGGGGGGGGGCAGACTCTGTGCTGTCCATGGTCCTAGTCGCCATCACTCCATCCACTTCCCCACAGAAGCTGAAGCTCTTCTCCTTTGGGGGCCAGGTGCATAACCTCCCTTGGGATGGAGCACCCGCTCAGGAGGTAACTCTGCCCTTCCTGGTGCTCCCAACAAGGATCGTTCCCCTTTCCCAGACAGGGCTGTTTGTGCCTCGCCCCCCTTCTCAGACTGACCCCAAGGCAGGGGCTGGCTCCCACTTGGTGAAGAAGGAAACTAAAGGGACCCTGTGACACACCCGCTTTAGCGGCCAAGTGGCCCCCGCTCGGGAAACTGCCTCCCACCGAGGGCCCGAGCTCCCATGGGTGCCTGGCCAACGGGTCCTTGCCACAGCCCGGCTTTGAGAACAGCGGGAAGCCCAGTGGAGACTCAGGACAGAGATGCAGAGACCAGTTCAAATCACCAAGGTTCAATCACCAAGATTGGCCTCCCACAGCGGGGGAGCTTAGAGGAGAAGAGAGGGGGGAAGGGAAGGCAAGCGGTCCCATAGATCCGGGAGCAATAAATAGAGAGTACTTCAGCCCAGGCTGAGGGGTGAGGAAGAGCCTCTTTTAGGAGGCGATGCTTGGCCCGAGCCATTCTAGGAGGACTCAGGAAGGGGGGGAGGGCACCCGGGTTAAGGGTGTGAGTGAGCTCCCAGAGCTGACAGGGCCACAGCCCACAAGGGGAACCTCAAATAGGCCTGAGTACCCAAGATGCCAAGGGAAGGCATCAATTTGGGAAAAGGCTGAGAAGGGTGGGAAAGGCCAACAGAGGGGCTTTGAGGGAGGAGCTCTCTTTGAGGAGCCCCCCTCCAAGAGCAGGGCTGGCAAGCTGGGAGAGGAGAGCAGGAAGATGGGGGCAGTGCCAGCCAGCTGAGCAGGGCTTCAGTGGGGCTGGAGGGGCCGAGGCCAGGGCACGGTGGCCAGGGATGCTGGGGCCAAGTCACAGCCTGGCATGAGGGGCCGGGACAGAGAAACTGGGGCACAGCCGGTGGATGAGGATCTCCTCCGGAGCCTGCTCCACAGGGCCCCCTTTGAGCACCCAGACAGCCCGAGGCAGCTGCACGTTCACCAGCTGGGGAGCAGATTGACAGCTACTTGGTAACAGAGCCCTGGCCCAGATCTTTGGCCAAAGCCCCATAATCCTGTGGGCAATTACCGTCTGCAGTAAGAACAGCCCTTTGGTGTCCCCCCCACTTTACCCTTGCTCCCCCCTCCGCCCCTGGGGGGAAACCACTGCCTTCGGGGCTGGCTGCTCTGCCTGCCCCACCTCGGGCCCTGGGGGGGCTTCCAGCCTGCTCCTGGGGGGGCTCACCTTGGAAAAGTCCCTCTCCCTCTGGGAACTGCTGCCTCCCAGGTTGTCAGGAACCCAAAAATGTCACACCTGATCCTGTAAAGCATCACAGGCTGTGGAGGGTTTGGCCCAGAGCACATAGGCCATGTGACCCCGGGGGGCAGCCCTGGGGCTGGCAGAGAGCAGGGTCTGCAGGCAGGAAGTCCGAGTTCCAATCTGACCTGAGATACATAGCAGCCTGGTGCCTGCCCTCTGCCTGCCTGCACCTCCCTCCCAGGGTTAGGAGAATCAGAGATATTTGGGAAGTGCTTGACGCCATGCCTGTTTCCCGATGTCATTGGTTCTCTTCAAAAATAAAGGAGGACCAAGAGCCAGCAACCATTGATCTGAACCGTTCTCACTCAACTCTTTGCCGAGCAATTGTGAACCGCTTCCCAGCGGTGTGCCCCCTGGCCAAGATGCTGACCCATGGCCGGCTCTGGGGACCCACAGGGAGGCAGGAGAGTCCCTGTCTGAGCAGGGACTCGTCTCACACACACACATGCAGTCACATTCTCAACACACACAACACATATGCCCCACAGACACACAAACACACATGTAGTGCACGCACACACACACCAGCATGATACACACCTACAATCACACATGCATTCACACACACGTACACTTTGGGGGTTTATCTTTACTGTTTAGCATAGTACCTGGCGCACAGTAGGTGTTCAATAAGTGACTTAATTGATGATGAGACAACCAGGTAGGATTTTGGTGGAAAACTAAAACCAAGGTCTATACAATTTTACCGGGATGCTATTCTTCAGGGAAATGCATGGTGCCTCTGCCAAGATCAGCAGGACAAAAATAGAAATCTGTTCCATTGAAAATAATTGATCCACCATGCAAGAAAGGCTTTATTACACCAAGCCTTAAAGCCCAAGTGCTTTCCCATTAATGTCTCTCCTGCCCCACCTGCACCTAAGCACAGACCCCCCAGTCTCCCTGAGAATCCCCCACAATCTCTAATCACTGGGGGGCCATTCTGGGTGACCCCAGTGTTCTCTGGAAATGGCTCACTGGTCCCCAAGGTTAGCAGCTGCCTCTCCCTGACATTCTGAGCTCCCTGACATCCCTGCAGAGGCCAGCTGCTCCATGGAAGCGACAGTTCCTGATCTGGACATGCAGCTCGGACCCTGGCTCCGAGGCTCCCAGTCTGCATGACCTTGTGAGGCCCTACTTTGGGCTTCTCTTCTTGACTGCAGAATGGAGGGTCTAAGGTCCCTTCCAAGTCCCAATCGATGCCCCTTCTTGTCTGACTTCTCCTGGCGTGCTCCTTTTTCATGTAGAATGTGAGTATTTGCAGGTTCTTATCGCTTCTACTTGTCCAGAAAGGGTGCTTCATTTGGAGTCAGACCAGAGCTTGAGTCCTGACTCATTTATCACCCCTGAGAACCCTCAACGGCCCATCCGATGCTTCCTCTATGCCCATGGTTGCTGGCCTCCCTGCTGCCTCCAACACTGGCGATCTCGCTTTCTTCCCCTACACTCTTTTCTCTGGGCCTTTGCCACCCTCTACCTTCCCCAACCCTTCTCCCCCCTCTCTGCCCATCCCTTCTTTGATTCCTTTGCTGGGTCAGCCTCTGGACCATGCCCTTTAACCTCGGGTATACCCCAGGGCTCTGTCCTAGGTCCTCTTCTTTCTTCTCCCTCTGGGCCACTTCACTGGGTGATCTCATCAGCAGCCATTCATGTAATGACTCTCTGTGCTATTTTTAAATATCCCGTTCCTTCTACAGGCTCTGCTAACTTCCAATCTCTCATCTCCACCTGCCTTTCAGACATCTCAAAGTATATGTTAGATACACATCTGAAACTCAACATGTACAAAACAAAACTCCTGATCTTTCCCCTCTGCCCTTTTCATTTCCTACCTTTCTTATGACTTGGGGAACCACCACCATCCCATTCCCCAGTGCCCCAGGCTCAAAACCTGAATCATCCTTTATTTTTCACTCCCTACCCCCACATCCAATATGGTGCCATATTGTTAGTCAATTTCACCCCTGCAGCATCTCTGATCTATTTCACCTCTTCATCTCTGGTCCATTTCACTTCTGAAGCATCTCTGCTCCACTTCACCTTTGCAGCATATCTGGTCCATTTCCCCACAAGCATCTCTGGTCCATTTCCCCCCTGCAGCATCTCTGATCAGTTTTACCTCTATAGCATCTCTGGTTGATTTCACCTCTACCAATTCTGGTCGATTTCCCTTCTGCAGCATCTCTGATCTATTTCACCTCTGTAACATCTCTGGCCCATTTCCCCTCTGCAGCATCTCTAGTCCATTTCCCCTCTGCAGCATCTCTGGTCAATTTCCCATCTTGTGGTTACTTACACCCCCTTCTCTCCTCTGACCCACTCTAGTGCAGACCCTCATTACCTCATACCTGCACCATTGCAGTAGCTGCATATCAGAGTCTCTATTTGCATCAGGTCTCTCCCCACTCCTCCATTCAGATACCAAAGTGATTTTCCAATCATGTCACCCCCTACTCAATAAACTCCAGTGGCTCCCTATCACCTCCAGGATCAAATATACTCCCCCCAGTTTGGTATTTGAAGGTCTTCCTAACCTGCCCTCCTGCACCTTCTCCCCCATTATACTCCCAACATGCAGTCTGGTGTCCTTGGCATCTTGGTTGTTCCTCGAAGAAGACCCTCCACCTGCTCACCCTGTGCATCCCCTGTGGCCGGCCCCCTTGTCTTATCTCTGCTTCCCAGCTTCTCTGGCTTCTTTCAAGTCCCATCTGACAAAGCCCTTGTCTAAAGCCTTCCCCAGTCTCCCTTAATGCTGCTGGTGCCTCCCTGTAGTATTCCCATTTGTCTGTATCTGTCCATGGCTGTGTGCCCATTGTCTCTCCCATTAGACTGAGAGCTCCTGGACAGAGGCTTTTCATCTGTGCACAGCAGGTGCTTAGTAAGTATTTATGGGCTGAAGCCCCGTCCTTTCTCCAGCCTGCCTCAGTTTCCTCTTGAATGCAGTTTCTATCTTCCCTGTGGGGCTGGGCCAGCAGGAAGCCCGGCCTTGGCTACAGCCCTTCCCTGCAGGGAGCCACAATCTCCCAGGCATTCCTCTGGCCTTTGAGTCTTTTCCTGTGAGCGATCAGTATCAGCAGGGCAGCTAGGAGAGAGAGCAGGGGAGACTCAGGGTTCAAAGCCTGCCTCTGGGGGACTGAGGGAGCTTCCTTAGGTACCTTCCCAGCCCGCAGGCCATAGACAGGAGCTGCCGGCACCAGAACATCCCAGTCCCTCCCCTCAACAGCCAAGGGAGATTCACAAACAAGAGACAGCCCCACCAGCATTAGCAGCTTCTCCAAAGAAAGCATTTTTGCATCTTAGAGCCACCTTGCAGTCTCATCCAGTCAGTCTTGGAGTCCAGTGAATGGAAACCACAGAAAGGGGGTCAAGAAGACAGGGAGACTTTGCCAGCCACGTCCCAGGCCCCCTCTGTAGTGGTCTGAGCAGGAAATATCCACCCTCCACTGAGTCCTCCTACACCCACTGTGGACCTCCCAGGTACCAGCCCATTTTGTTCCCATATCTTATCATTTCCATTCCCCCATGGGCAATGGTGGATTAATCCCAGAGTTTGAGATTGGAAGAGTGTGTGATATTCCCACCTCTTGGTCTGGCTCCTTCTCCCCAAACCTGGCAGTTGACCCTCATTATTCCAAAGGCTTCATGGGACTCTGTGATGTCCCAGGACTGGGACAGGACATGGGCAACCCCTCAGGACCCAGAACAGGACCTTATACACTGCCGAGAATTTATTAAGCTCCATTCAGAAGAAGTTGGGTCCCACTATGCTAAGCCCAATGCAAACAGGAGTGGATTTGCTCTAGATTCTTTGTTCACTTGTCTCTCATCAGCCCCTTCTCTCCAAGGGCCTGTGACCTGTTACCTCTGAAGATGACAACAGTCCCATTGCTCAATGCTTGGGGTCACTGCCTGTAAGTGCTTTGCAAATTGATAAGAGGCCCCAGAGCTAAAAGGCACCAGTCCTGGCCAGCAGCCACATGCCTCTGGACACTTGCTGAAAGAAAAATGGAACCTTCTGTGGCTCCCCAGGGGAAATTCTGGTTCTTTTTCTTCAAGGCAGGCAAGTGGAACAAATGTAAATCAAAAATCAGAAAGAACCAGGTCCTCATCCCAGCTTATTCTTGGCTAGCTGCGGGCCTTCTCTCTCTCTGTAAAGTGATCCTTTATAGATCTGATGTTCTACGGGTCTGTGGATGGGGAAGGGACAGGGACAGTTCCCAAGCTTATGTTCCAAGGAGGCATTGCGTTTAAGAGAAGTTTCCTTCCTCAATATGGCTACAGGTTTTTTAATCTTCCCAAGACTGTTTCTGAGTTTGTTACAGAAGCAAAGTTTGAGAAAGAGAGTTTCTGGGTAATTTATTAATTTAGGCTAGCAAATAATCAATAAGTTAAAGCCATTAGTTTTTCTCAGCAACCAAAGATGCCCCCTGGAGAGAACACTAGATGCTTAAAAGCCTTTGGGAAAGGGAATGCCCCTGAAATCAGCTGTGATTAGTTATCAATCAGGGGGTAGATATATTAAGGAGGAGGTGGCTCCTCCCTCTCAGAACTTGACCTAATCATGAGGCTCAGCTGCCTCCAGCAATCTGAGCAAAAGAATCCATCTCCCGTCATACCTCACTGGTTGGTTTTCCCCTTTCGTTAACTGGGTCACCCTAAATTTTAATGGAAGGTCCCAAGAAGAAGAGCTTGTGTCCTAAGGGTAAGAACTTAACTGAGTCTGGATTCTGTTTGTAAGGTGTCCTAATGGGTGGAGTCCCATCCAAGACAGAGAAACCTGGACCCAGATTTGGGCAATCTCTTGTACCATCAATGCCCTTCAGAGACTAGCTGAATAACCTATGGGGGCTGGTTCTGAATGAGGAAATAGGAGGGAAAGCTTAAATCCTAATTTAATCATTGGTTATCAACCTAAGAGGGAAATAATCATTTATCTTAGTGTTGCTGTTTTATTAAAAATGTTTTATAAACATTTCTATATTTCCAGCCTCAGTTGACAAGCTGATTATCAAATTGGGCTAAATGTCTGATTTCATGGGTGGCTTGGGTATACAGAGCCAAGCATAATCTCCAGTTAAGATTGACCCAGCCTTGAGATCTTTTACCACACCCAGTGAATGCTTCATCAGTGAGTTGGTTCATGAATCAGTCCTCCCATCACAGGGCCAAAGAGGACAAGATATTCCCTCCCCCATGAAGAATCCTGACAATGGACCCTTGATGGGTCACTGGTTCTAAATTTACCTTTGTAGCCTCCTTTTCCTCCTTAAAGCCTTCCCTAGGACTGTCTAGAGCAACACCTTCCTCCTAGTCCTTCAGCCTCCTAATCTAGGAGTCATCCTGAACTCACCATCTCTCACCCACTATATCCAATATGGTGCCACTTTTCCCTTTGCCCCATCTCTGTTTGTGCCCTTCTCTCTTCTGACACAGGACCCACTCTGGTTCAGACATACCTGCGACAGCATACCTGGACCCCTGTCCGCCTGCCTACTTCAGTACTTCTTCCATGCAGCCTCCAAAGGGATTTTCCTCAAGTGAAGGTCTTCTGCCAATCTTACCCGCTTCCCACCCCCACCCATCTTCTATTTAGGGCTTTGTGGCTTATACTGATTTTGTGTATACTGGTTTCTACTTCCCCCCTCCCTCCTCCCCCCGTTAGTCTGTAAGCTCCTTTTGCCTTTTTGTATTTCCATTAGTTAGCACAAAAGCTTAAATGTTTAATGATTCATTGATTGTCTGAAGCCCAGTCCCTTTAATTCCTTCAGAAGTCTCCTCCAGGGGTGATGGGAGTTGCCTTGCTCCCCTGTATGATAATCCCTTCTTGATCCCAAAGGCCCTTCCTTTAGTCAGTCACTCCATCTTGCCTTAGGTTAACTTGGCTTCTATGATCTTATTTTTTAATATGTTTTGATAACTGGATTTTAAAATTATACATTTCAAAATTTCTTCCCCCATTAGATTATAAACTCCTTTTAAAATTTTTTTCTTTAGAGTTCAGCATAGTGCCTAGTATATAGTAGGTGCTTAATAAATGTTTGTTGCATTGAATTGAACTGAGAAATATGATTCTGAGAAAGGGTCCATTATCTTCACCAGACTGATTAAGGGAGCATGAGCACAGAGAGAAGTCAGAGCCCCAGCCTCAGCTGGGTCTGCTTCAGTTCAGCCTCTCAGAAATTATAACTAGAACAATGGCTATCTGCCCCACCCTCATGGCCAGAAAGTTGGTTATTTTATATCTGAAGGATTTTTCCTTTCCACTTCAATGTCTTTAACTTTTAGCTCCTCTTCCTGAGCTCAAATCTGGAGTCCAACACCTAATGCCCATGTGATCCTGGGCAAGTCATTTAACCCCATTTGTCTCAGTTTCCTCATCTGTAAATGAGCTGGAGAAGAAAATGGAAAACCATGCCAGTATCTTTGCCAAGAAAACTCCAAACGGGATCAGGAAGAGTTGGACATAACTGAAACCAACTGAACAAACTTTGAGCTCCTGCCCAGCTAAGGCTTCTGCTGAATCATACTGAGGATCCCCCCTTACAGAAATAATATCAATGAATACAAAAGTGGGAAGTTGTTTAAAGAGACAGATGGGACTATGTAAGTATTCATCTACCAGGATTCTTTTAAGACAAATAGAAAAGGGAACCGAGCATGTAATGGGGGTTGAATTTGAAAGGCCCCCCACTTTGTTAAGAATACTATCTGGAGGGCTAAAGCTCAGACCAAGTTGAGACTGTCACAAAAAAAGAACTCTAAGAAAAGTTGTGTTGAGGAAAAGAAGAGCAACTGTCACCAAAGGGGATGGAATGATGAGGATGAAAAGAAAACAAAATGACTCATTTTTGTTTGTTTGTGTTTTCTCTGCCAAAGAAAAGGACCTTTGGTCTTGAGAAGACAGAATAAAAATGATAAAGAGAGACTTGAAACCCAAGATAAGTAAAAAGATTAAAAAAAAAAAAAAAAAAAAAAAAAAAGCACTCTCTGTCTTTCTGTGTTCAGGCTTCCAAGGAAGGCTCATCTGGAGACTCCATTCCAGAATCCCTCAAGACCTGGTGTTATGACTATTGAGCCCTGGTCAAAGATCTCAGAAAGACAGTGAGGAACAGGGTGGAACCACAGGAGGGAGGGAAAGAAGGTAAAAGCTTATCAGAATTTCAGATAAGGAAGAGTAAGGTAGAATCTGACAAAATCCTAGATTGTGCTGTCTTTGGATATAATTTTGTTGATGGCTTTTATTTTTTATGTCACTTACATTTTCTACTGTATACTTCCTCATGCCCAGTTCTGGAGAGCTAATCCTTATAATGTAGAACTTAAAAAAATGGAAGAAAGAAAATAAATTGGGCCAAACTAACCACTCTATCAAGAAGGTCAAATACTTAGGCAGTGTTCCAGAAAAAGTTGGGGAAGGCTTCTTCTCGTAGTTCTCCCTTGGATGCTATAATTACGCCTCCTTCAGTCTTGATATTAGGCACCTGAGGCCCTGAAGGGACAATACCTCCCAGCCTGCCCATCCACATCTCCAGATCGGCCCTTGTAGCCATCTTGCAAGGAAGTAATCCCGGCAGAGAAGGGACTTCAACCACCACACTTGGGACAGAGGGTTAGCTTACGTAGGGCAGCAGCAGGGCACCCTGAGAAGGGCAGAGGCAGCCTGTGCCAGGCGAGTCAAATCGCCCTCCCCACCTCAAACACCCATGGAGACGGCCCAGGCTCCTGAACCAAGGGCTTTGAGAGTGGCCAGGCTTCCAGCCCGGTGCCCACAGCCCACACGCTGGGGAGACACAGTCTGGGCTGTGACTGCTCCTGCAGCCCTGTCCAAGGGCTCAATGTTGGAAATGAATTTTTCCCAGTGACTGAGAAAAGAGCCAGATCCTGCACCCTTTCGCCTGCTCCGAAGCCTTCCTTGTTTCCCCTGCCTTGCAGGCAGGACAGGTAGGATGTTCTGCTGGTCCCCGGCCCAGGGCTTGGCACAAAGCAGGGACTAACAGACACCCACCTCCCTTCTACTGTGTTGTCATTGTCCACCTTGTCCTGCTGGCCAGCAATCTCTGAGAGGGGCTGGGGAGGGGAGGGGCGAGTACCATGTAGGACTGGCCTGCTTGTCTAGGCTTCCTTCTGAATCCTAATGATAAAGATAATAAAGGAGCAAACACTTAGACCTACTGTGTGCCAGGCACTGTGCTAAGCACTTCAGGATAACTGTCTTATTTGATCCTCAACTCTGGGAGGGCGGTGTTATTGTGAGTCCCATTTTACAGATGAGGAAACTGAGGCAAATAGAGCTTAAATGACTTGCCAGGATCATACAGTGGTAAGAGTCTGAGCCTGGACTTGAACTCAGATCTTCTGATTTCCATTCTAATGTGGTGCCACAAGGTGATATTTGGCAGAAGCTTGAAGGGAACAGCAGTTGGAGGGGAGGAAGGGAACGTCAAGCCTTGGAGCGTCCAGAGAAGATCCATGAGCTGGGGCAGTGGTAATGGGGGCCAGGGATCCCTGGCCCTGGGGAGGCCTGGACTGCTGGGCATCTGGACTAGAGTGAGGCTGAAACAGGCCGGTGGTTGACATCAGTGACCCCCAAGAATGGGGGGCTGCTGGTGATCTGAGGATGTTGGACTGACTGGGGAGTAGGCTGAGCTTGTGCATGGCTGCTACATTTGGAGAGGCAGAGACTGAAAGAGAAAGCATGAGAGAGAGAAAAGAAAGGAGGGTGAGTGAGAGAGACAAGAAAAAAGAGGAGGAAAGAGGGAGAGAGAAAAGGATGAAGGAAGAAAGAAATAGGAAGAGAGGGAAAGGGAAGGATAGGCGGAGAGACGGAGGGTCAGGGACACAGAGAGAGGGATGAGGGATGAGGACAGAGACAAATAGAGATGGAGAGAGAGCGACAGGAGGAAAGACGAGGCTGGAAGATTCCTGCACATGGTTGTTGATAGTTTGCGATTCTTCTCTTGAGAATCCTGTGGTCTTGGATCCCGTCTCTGCCGGGACATGGCTTCTCATCTCTGCCTCCATTGGCGAGGGAGAGCTGACTCTTGGCAGAGTATCTGACTTAAACATTTGCTCAGTTGCCCGCAGCCTTCTCCCTCTCGGTCGTTATCTTCACTCAGGACAAGCTTCTAGTTCCATGTAATCTGAGGCCTTCGGGTCGTCCTTTGGAATTGCTCCTTATTCCTTGGGCATAAGCCAAGTAAGGACACCTGGAGCTCAAAGGAACAGACTTTGTAGTGACTTTATTTGCATAATTCCAACTTTTCAAAATGGGTGCCCCTCTTCAAAGCGCCACCAACAATGTATGTGCGCGCCCCTCCTGCCCCTCGATGACCGTTGCTATCGCCTTGCTGACGTGCAGAGGGGCAGATGAAACTTTAGAACTGTTTTTCTCATATGACAATGATGATGACGAAGATTCAGAGGCTCCTTTGGTGCGCTTGTTAGTAATTCAGAGTTCTTTGGGGGACGGCTTTGGTCCCTTCTCTGTGGGGAACGGCTGGCGGTGTCTACATATGTATGTACACGTCCTACACACGTGTGTGTGCACCTGCAGCGGTCAATAAATATTTATTCAGCGCCTCCTGTGCGTCAGGCACCGCGGTAAGTGCTGGGGATACAAAGAAAGGTAAGAGTTCCTGCCCTTGAGGAGCGCCCATTCGAAGGGGAAGTTTATACAAAGCGAGATGAGTCCGGGAGGAGGAGAACATCCATAACAGAAAGAAGGCACTGGAAGGGAGAGGGGGTGGGCTTCCTGTAGAAGGGGGATTTTATCTGGGACTTAATAATCTATCATCAATATTAATAATAAATAATTCTTAATAAAGAAGCCGGAGAGGTCAGTGGTTGGTATAAGGGAGGAGGAGGAGCACTCTAGGCATGGGTGGGGCGGGAGGGGGAGGGCAGATAAAACGCCAGGGACAGAGAGATAGAGAGTCTTGTTTGTGGAACAGCCCAGTGATGTCAGAGGTGAAATCGACATGAAACCAACCAGTGATGTCAGAGGTGAAATCAACGAGCCTGGTCACCATGTTGGGTGGGGGAGGGGAATCCAGGATGACCTCGGAGGGATCCTGAGAGTGTGGAAGGACGTGTTGCCCGTGACAGGAAAAGGGAGGCAGGAGGAGGAGGTTTAGGAGGAAAGACCACGAGCCCCACTGCGGGCATGTTGAATCTGAGCCATCGACATCGCAGTTTAAGAACGTCTGAAGCTCGATAAGCTCAGTTCCAGACTTCGCCTTCACCTTGTGGGCGACCTGGTTTTGGCGAGCGTCTTGGTGAAAGCGCGTGGAGCACGCGCACGTAACGGAAACCGCGCAAGGTCGGGCGAGCGGGGCGCCCACCAACGAGAGACTGGCCGAGATCTCGGTCCGAGAGAAGATCCGTGGGGATCTATGTAAAGTCTGGATTAAAAGTTTAAATTGACAAGTCCAAGAGATAAGAGGGGGGCGTGCCAGGGTCTGCAAAAGAGAGAGTTCAATGGCTTCCGGACAAGTGGGCAGGGACGGGCGGCTCCGGGCGGCTCCGGGATGGCTCTGGTGGCTCTGGGATGGCTCCTGGTGGCTCCGGGATGGCTCCTGGTGGCTCTGGGATAGCTCTGGTGGCTCTGAGATGGCTCTGAGATGGCTCTGAGATGGCTCCGGGCGGCTCCGGGCGGCTCCGGGCGGCTCCGGGCGGCTCCGGGTGGCTCCTGGTGGCTCTGGGATGGCTCCGGGATGGCTCTGGGATGGCTCCGGGATGGCTCCGGGGTGGCTCCGGGCGGCTCTGGGGTGGCTCCGGGGTGGCTCCGGGTGGCTCCGGGGTGGCTCCGGGTGGCTCCGGGATGGCTCCGGGATGGCTCCGTGCGGCTCCGGGCAGCTCCTGGATGGCTCCGGGATGGCTCCTGGATGGCTCTGGGATGGCTCCGTGCGGCACCTGTGCTCCCTGGACGGGCCTGTCCCTGGTAGGAGCTGCCTGGGCACCTTATAGGAGGTCCTGACACTTTCTGTGGCTGAAAAGCTCTACAGGATGTGGGTTTGTGCTTTCTGTTTGCCCCAAACCAGAAGGAGAACCAGGACAAACCTGTAGAGACAGATTATGGTTAACACAAGGAAAATCTGCCTTCCCAGAGGGGATGCACGGCTGGAGAAACAGGACACAAGAGGAGCCTCTGATGGCTGGAGTTTCAGGCTGAGGGAAGCCGGATTTCTGGCATCAGAAATATAGGCCATGAGTGAGACCAAGGACAACTATCCCCATTATAGAGATGTGGAAGCTGAGGCTCAGAGAGGGAGAGACTTAAAGGGTCCAGAGTTAACATTCAGACCCTCCTCTGGAGGACAGGGCCGAAGCCCGGATGTAAGAAGCTTGTCTCGGCCCCGCTCCTCATTTCTGGCCTGAGGCTGACGGTGTTTCTCAGAAACCACCCCAAAAAGCCAATGTGAAAACAACAAGGCCTCTGGGCAGCCTCGGCCCATGTGAGGAGGGAGGGCCCAGGTGTTCTGGGAGCCCCCCAAGAGCCGTGTGCCTTGGGAGGCAGCGAGAGCTTTGTGCTGGACCAGGAGAGCTCAGGGACCAGAGGAAACTAGAAGGCAGTTCTTCTCTCTCCCACCAAAGATACCTTCAGGGCTGGGGAGGCCTCTGGAAGCCCGTGAATCCCAGCAGCCACGTGAGCTGTTATCGCTGAGCCCGCTGACCCTTCCCATCTGGTCTACCTGCTGAGCAAAGCTGAGCGGGATGGCAAGGTCAGAGCAAGGGCCCGGGAAGCAGAGCTTGGCTCCTCCAGCCCCGCCGAGGGGCTCCAGGAGCTGGACTTTACATTCCCCTGCATCCTCCCAGGCCGGCAGGGCAGACACTGGCCTCTGCTCAGCTGCAGGATGAGCTGGGCCCTTCCTCCAACACCCCCCCCCCCCCCCCCCCCCCCCCCCCCCCCCGCCGCTTGCCCATCTCTTAATGACCCATTTTTCAGCCCTTCCTGTGGGCACTGGAGATGTTCCTGCCCACTCCCCGCCTCTGGGCATCTTTGCAGACACAGGAAGAGCACAAAGCCTTGTCCAGTGGGGGGAGGGGGTACTTGGCCCTCCCACGGGTACCAGGGAGAACAAGGAGCAAGGAAAGAATTGAGAGCCCCAAGCAGGGCTCTCTGCAGCTCTGGCTCCTGTGGTGGGGGGTGCCGGAAAACCCCTTCCTCTCTGAATGTTTATGCAAACACAGGTGCCTCGAGCTCCCAGGTTCTCATCACCCAAATCTCCCAGGCCCCTCGGGAAGGACCCAGTCCATTTGACCATTGGTGGGAAACATTTGGAAGACCACGGCTGGTCCTGGAGACTTTATTCAGATCCTGGCTGCCCCAATTACCAATGATATGGCCACGTACAAGGGACTTCTCTCTGGCTCGGGGGGGGGGTGTCGACTAGAGGCTTCTGAGCCCTTCCAGAGCCCCCGATTCTAGGGCAAGCTGCTTCCCCCATCCCCCGGCTTTCCCAGCTTGGGCCAAAACTGCCTTTGGAGACGATGGGGACTTGCTGATTGTCAGCCTGGGAATGTCCCACCTGTGCTGGCTTCTCGGTAAGATGCTCGCCTCCCTCCCTGGGAACCGAGAGCTCCTTAAAGCCCACTTTGAAATAAGACCCTGTTATAGAAGAGACAGAAAACCTCCCCAAACCTTGCCTTCTCCAGCTGAATTAGCTTTTTTTTTTTTTTTTTTTTTTTTTTTCCATCCAAGGAAGGTCCAAACTGCAGGATCAGGCTGAGTTTATCTGCTGATAAGAGTCCCTGCTATCAGCCTATTAGTAAAGGGAACAGCTTGCTGGGCAGATGTTATTAAGTAACAGGAGAAAACAATCCCTTCAATGGAAAATTTTCAGGTTCCAGGAAAACAGGGTTAATACAAGGTAGAGCACCCAAATATTTGTTTTTGGATCCACGTACGGATCATTTCTTTTTTCCCCCATTCAATTGATTTTTTTTTTTTTTCATTTTTAAGACATCTTTATTTAAAGTTTAGTTCCAAATTCTATTTCTCCCTCCCCCCCTTCTTTCCTCCCTCCCTGAGATAGTAAACAGATACAGGTTAAAAGTGTGCAATTACATAAACATTTCCACTAGTCATTTTGTATAAAAAAATAAAAAAAAAAAAGAAGAAGAAGAAAGAAAGGCGGAAAATCACACTTCAGTCCGTATTAAAACCACAATTCTTCTTCTGGAGGCTGACGGCGGATTTTACTGATCTCTGGATCATTGCATTGCTCAGTCATCCGCAGATCTTCAGCCAGGGGCCTTGCTGTTCCCCTGTGCGGGGTCCTCCTGGCTCTGCTCGCTTCCCTCAGCATCGGCTCGCGGGGGGCTTTTTGCTTTTCTGCGATCGCTCTGCTTGTCATTTCCTATTCCGTTCCCCCCGCACATCACTGCCTGATCAGCCATCCCAGGCGATGGCATCCCCTCGGTTTCTAATTCCTCGCACACTGGGCCCTTCCTCCCCTTTCCGATTTCCTTGGGACAGACCCAGTGGTGACGAGGGGTGGGCACAGCTTGAACGCCCCTTGCTCAGAGCTCCAACCGCCCCCCCCCCCCCATGGCTGGGCCATTCTTTTGGTCATTTCAATGCAACTATTTTCAGAGCCCTTTAGGCTCAAACTGTCTACCCCCAAATTGTCCCCCCCAATCCCTCCCCAGTAGCTGCAGAACCTCCAATTCTGAAAAGGGAGGCCGCGGTTCGGCCTGGAGGAGGATGGTCTGGAGTCAGCCCGGGTCCTCCAAGCCCTGCTGCCAGGCGGCTGCTAAAAGCCAGTGCCAACAGCTGAGTCACTGCCCGCGGGGCAGGGCAAGGTCATTCATGCAGCTCAAATAGCTCTGGCCCCAGTGCCAGAGCAGTGAGGGCAGAACTTGCTGCCTTGCCCCCCTACAGCGAGCAGAGCCCGGGCCTTCCACAGTTCTAGCCCCCTCTGGAACAAGCCTGGCAGCGTTCGGGAATTGGAGGGACCTGGAGCGCCCAACTCCACCGTTATAGGGCTCGGGAAACAGAGGCTGGGAGGGAGCCTCGGCCCGTCCGACGTCACACAATGGAGGGTGGCGGGGCCTGCACCCAAAAGCTGCCCCCCCCCCCCCGTCCTCCCCGGTCCTCCCCTCCCCACTCTTTGGGAGCGCGCTCAGGAGCAGCGGGGATCCCAGGCCAAGGCCCAGCGCTGAGGGCTTCCTGAGGGGGCTCCGGCCGAGTCAGGCCCTTCTCGGCAGCCTGGTCCGTGTGGAGGAGTGATCGGGAGGGCTCTGAGGGGAATCCTTGTGGAGGAGGGCCAGTGGGAGGGTGGGGGATGAGGGATGGGGAATGGAGGAAGAGGGAAGAAGATGAGGGATGGAGGGTGAGGAAAGGGGGGGAGGGCTGGTGGTGCTCCCAGCACCGTTGGGAGGATGGAGATGAGATCATCAGGGCCCTTCTTCCCTGTGCGGGGGCTTCCATGGAGTCTTAGAGCAAAGAGCACGAGCCCCCTCCTCCTCCTCCCCCGCACACGCGTGCACGTATTTAGCTGTCACGTGCTTGTGTGATTTTTAAAGGCTGCCAGTGCACGCGTGCAGAGGCCTGTTCTAGGTCCCGGCCTGCTCCAGGTCCGTCCAAGGGCGTCTCGGAGGGAGGCGGGGGAGGCCGGTGACCCTGGATGCGAGGCCGGGACTCCGGCCCTCGGCGCTGCCCATCAGGGGCCGGGAGAGCAAACAGTCGCCGAAGACAATGGTGAGAGGATCGTACTCTGACGCCGAGATAAGAGAACCAGCGGCTCCGACGAGGTGCCGACGGGGCTCAACGAGCCCTGTGTGCCTTCGGTTCCGGGAGTTGGGGGAGACACGTGTGGACGCCCCAAGAGCTGCTCAGACGGAGGCTGTGGCGGGGGGGGGGTGGTGTGTGTGAAGTGCTCCTGGAGTCCGGAGTCCCAGCTCCCAGCCCCCGCTCGCCCAAGGAGTAGCTGGACTCCCCGCTGACCCCCTCGCCAGGAGGAACCTTTGCCCTCTTGGTGCTCGGGGATTTGTTCCCCCTGGGACCCGCCCTCACTGAATACCCCAGTCTGCCACTTGTCACTCGCTCCCTAAGCCTGGGCGGGAGCAGGACTAGAACATGGCTCCAGAAGGATAAACTCCGCTCAAAGGGAGCAGGTCAGGGAGAAGCAGGGGTAGCTACCAGTTCACGTGAGAGGGCGGGATCATAAGTGGAAGGCCAGGAGGCAGAAGGGGGAAGAAGGAGAAGAGCATTTGGGAAACCGGCATTTCCAACATGGAAGCTCATTTTCTTGCTTGCCGAACCCATTCATCCCCCAGGTTTCCTTTTTCCATCAAGTCAAGAGTGATTAAGCACCTACTGTGTGCCAGGCACCGTGCTATGTGCTGGAGAACCCCTGTTGTCAAGGAGTTTGAGATCAAGTGGGGGAGACCACATGGGAAAGGTGCTGAGGAGGCTGGGAACGAGGGGGGCCTAGAAACTGGGGGGCTGGGAACGAGGGGGGCCTAGAACCTAGGGGGCTGAGGGGCTGGGAACGAGGGGGGCCTAGAAGCTGGGGGTGGCAGATCTGGCCACGAGGCTTGAACCAGTTTTGGTCAAGGATGAGAAAGGTGAGGGCCGGAAGTCCAAGAGGCAGCGCACGATGATTAAGAGTGGGCACGGGCTGTGCAGAGGGGCAGTGAAGGCACATCTGACCGGAGCTGGGGCTCCTCGCTCCTGAATGGGCTCCAGTCACCCCAAAGTTCTCTCTCTCTGCCCTGGGGAGGTTGTTCCGGACCCCCCAGAATACCCGGCTCCCCCTGATAGGACTCCCCCGGACCACACCTTTGCCTGGTCCTCCCAGGTCTTGCACGCCTGAGCTCACCACCTTGGGGGGGGGGGATGACAAGGGAGTGTCAGGTCACCTCCCTCCCTCCCATTTCTGATGACTGGGCACAGGTGAGAATTCAGGGCTTCGGTGCCATAGGCCTTGCCATCGGGGTCCCGCTCTGGGCCTCCCACAGCTGGCCCTCCCCGGCTGCCACAGTCTCTCCAGGTTTGGCTTGTAAGGGGCAAAGGGGCCGAGGCGGCGGTTCCGAGGCTGATGCCCCTTCCTGACCTGCCACTTCTGCACGGCTTCGGTCCCTTTTCCGGGGAGCTGTCCGGGGCTCCTGGTTCCGGGAGCGGGGATCCCGTGTCTGCTGCTGACCCGGCTGAGTGCGCTGATTGAGGGAGGGCCTGATAATGATTTTCTGACCTGCAGGAGCAGGTTCCAGGGCCACGCTTCCAGCCGCGCATCATCCTGACCGCCTGCCCTCCAGCTCCGCTCGCTAGCTCCAAGGCCTCAAGGTTTAGGGGATAAAGAAGGAGTCTCTCGCTGCCTCCAGGGCACTCCCTGACTTGTTGCTCCTTAGAAAACCCAGCCTGGACTTGGGGCCCCCTCCACACCCAATCCCTTATGTGTTTACTTGGGCCAGCTTGACAGAGACAGGTCAAAAGCGGAGAGGGTCCTCCGTGGTCTTTGGGAGCCCGGCGCCCACAGCTCCCGGCCTGGCGAACGCGCTTCATAAACCTGCATTCATCTGCTGATTTTGTGAGAATCCAGAGCAAAGGAAAGGAAAGGATGGGCAGAGGTTCCCTGGCTGAAGCTGTGAGCTGCGCCCCCCTCCGTGGCACCACGCTCTCCCTGTGGCACTGTGCCCCCCCTCCGTGGCACCGCGCTCTCCCTGTGGCACCGCGCCCCCCTCCGTGGCACCGCGCTCTCCCTGTGGCACTGCGCCCTCCTCCGTGGCACCGCGCTCTCCCTGTGGCACTGCGCCCCCTTCCGTGGCACCGCGCTCTCCCTGTGGCACTGCGCCCCCCTCCGTGGCACCGCGCTCTCCCTGTGGCACTGCGCCCCCCTCCGTGGCACCGCGCTCTCCCTGTGGCACTGCGCCCCCCTCCGTGGCACCGCGCTCTCCCTGTGGCATTGCGCCCCCCTCCGTGGCACTGCACCACCGCGGCCAAGAGCATGAGGGATGGGATCGCTGCTGCAGACCGCCCCCAGGAGAGGCGAGCGCTGCTTCCCGGGACTGCCTGGGCCACCAGGGATCGCTGGGGTGCGAAGCTCTCCCTTCACTTTGTCCATCTCCACCCTCTGGGGCAAACCCACAAATCTAACCTCCGCCCGACGGCCCTTCCAGTGCTGGCAGCTTCTCAGACTAGGCTGGAGCTGGAAGGGGCTCAGGGGCGGTGGACTGAACCCATTTTTCTTTTTTCTTTTTTTCTGAGGCTGGGGTTAATGACTTGCCCAGGGTCACACAGCTAGGAAGTGGTAAGTGTCTGAGACCAGATTTGAACTCGGGTCCTCCTGACTTCAGGGCTGGTGCTCGATCCACTGCGCCCCCTAGCTGCCCCTGAGACTATTTTTCAGGAGAATCCAGCCCAAGGGGGTCCCTGCCATCCCCAAATCACAAAGGGGCCAGAGTCCGAATCCCAATCTGCTGACTCAAGCACAGCCCCCTTCGCCACTGCCTCCTCATCAAGGACAGACTCGCCCCTGGTTTCCCATCTCTCCCAGGCCTGGCGGCCGGTCAGTGTCCTCCCTGGAGCTCGAGGCTCTCCCCCTGGGCCCTTGGGGGGGATGGGACTAAGCCAGGAAGTCAAAGCCAAACGCAGCCCCAGTGAGGAGAGGGAGTCCCAGCCGGCGCCTCTCTGGGCCCTGCTCACGGGCAGGCAAGCTGGGGCTCCACCCCTGACAATGGCTTTCCAAGATCCTGATAGTCTGCTAAGGGAGCTTCAGGGGAGGCAAGAGACAGAGACCCACAGTCTGTCCAGTACTTCCTAGTTGTGGGATTCTGGCAATTCCCTGAGCCCCAGGTTTTCCTCTAAAATGGTATTAACATGTATAGTTCCCGCTCAAGGGCAGACAGGAGGCACAGTGGGTAGACCTGGGCCTGGATTCAGGAGGGACGGGCTTCAAATACGACTTTAGACACTGAGTAGCGGGGCGACCCTGGGCGAGTCACTCCTGTTTGCCTCCATTCCCTCATCTGTAAAGTGAGCTGGAAAGGGCAAATCATTCTAGTGTCTCTGCCGAGAAAACCCCCAGAAACGACTGTTCAATGAAACCTGCCTCCCAGGGCTGCTGGGGTAAAAGTGCGTCCACAAACCCCAGAAATCTGAGGTCCTCCTGGGCCGCCGGAAGGAGTTCTGGGTTACCACAGGCCCGGGCTGCTGAAGTGCTGGGGGCGGGAGGAGGAAGCCGGGGCTCTCTGTTCTCCAGCAGATCCCAGCCTGAGCCCCCACGTCCGAGGTCCAGGCCAGCTCCGGTGAGCGGCCCGGCGTCCCTGGGCCCAGCAGAAAAGCAGGTGCTGATCCACTTCCCTTGGTAAAACCCATCAGCTTCTGAGCCTAGCGCCATTGTTGGTAGGAAAAAGCTTCCTTTCCTGGGTCTTAAGGAGCCCCCGCTGTGGGGAGAAATGTGGTCATGTCTGGCCAAGAAAAGTAGAAATAGCCCCCCGACTTTTTGGTTCCCACAGACAAAGCCTCCAGTTGCCATGCAAGGAGTCTCAGCATTCGAGGATGGACCAAATGTCCAAGGCCAGGTGACCCGGCCCCCACCGAGGGCTCTCTGGGATGGCCTCAAGCCTTCCGGCGAGGGACCCTCAGCCCTGCCCTGCTGCCGAGCCCCTCTCTCACTCCCTGGGAGGTCATCTGCACCCAGGCCTCACGGCCACTGGGACCCATTGCTCCCCACTCTGCCCTGGGGTCACACCGACAAGTCCAATCTGTCACATGACGCACGTGGCGCAATTATGCAGAAGGATAAATGTCCTTCTCCGGTCTGGGCAGCTCCTACTCCTGCCACCGACCCCCCGATGGAACACAGCACACCCCGAGGTCCGAGGGCCTCCCGGGAGCCGGCCACAGGGTCTGTGGGGGGGTCCCGCGCCCCTTCCCTTGGGAGGCAGAGCTAGTGATCTCAGGCTTTCCCAAGCTGCTTTGTGACCATCCCAGGGAAAATGGTTAATGTTTAATGGGCTCCAGATAAGAGATGGTCAATGCAATTGTTCGGTGGAGAAAAGGTCAGGGAGGCTGTGTCCCACCTAATTTGTCTTTACACCCATTGTTGAGCACAGGTGCAGACACAGTTGACTGAGGGCCTTATCTACTGGCCAGATCCCTCCAGCATCAAGATCTAGGACCAAGAACAAGTCTGAGCCCCCTCTCTGACCCTTTATCTAGAGGCGGCCCCCAGGCAGTGGACAGAGCCTGGGCCTAGAACTGGGAAAACCTGAATTCAGAACCTTGCTTGACTCTTAGGCAAGTCACTTCCCTCAATCTACCTCAGGCTCCTCATCTCTAAAATGGGATTCCAACCGCCCCTCCCTGCAAGAGTACTAGAGGATAACGTTTGCTGGTGATTATGGCTGGAGCCTCTGAAGCTGGAGGGATCTCAGAAGGCTCAATGGGAGGAATCTCTCCCCTGCTTGCCCAGGTGTCCCCCAGGCTCTGCCCCGGCCTTCTCTTCCGGGGAGGAATAAATGCTTCCACTTGGTCATCTCCTTGAGAGCTCCCAGGAGTCAGTGCTCTGGTTGATTCTACAGCCCTGACCTCTCTCTTAGCTCTTGGACATCACAGGCTGAATGTCCCGTCGACATTTTAAGCTTGAACTGATCTCATTACCCCCTCCCTCCATTTTCCTTATTTTGTTCTTAATTCAGTATTTAAATTTTTTTTGTTCTTTCCTAAAGCAACAAAATTAAGAAAGAAAAATCAATATAATGGCCACATGTGACAATGTGTAAATATTATAACCCTGTAGTCTCCCACCTCCAAGGAAGTGGTCTCAAGAGCCACTTGTAAGTGTTTAGGGTGAGGATTTAGAGCTCTTGGAAAATGCTACAAATCAGAATTGATTTGTCTAAAGTTAAGAAAGCACGGAGAAAATATGAGTGATGTCAGACTTAAAATGGGTCATGTTATTTTGGAAACACGTGAACTGATACACCACAAAATAAACATTGTACACAGTAACAGGGAGGGTTTGATTCAGAAATGTGAAAGACTTAGCTATTCTAGCTCACTCTCAAAGGACTCATCATGAAAAATGCTATTTGCCTCCAGAAAGAGAACAGAAATTGTCTGAATATAGATTGAAGCTCCTTCTTTCCTTCCCTCCCTCCTCCCTTGTTTCTTTCTTTCTTTCTTTCTTTCTTTCTTTCTTTCTTTCTTTCTTTCTTTCTTTCTTTCTTTCTTTCTTTCTTTCTTTCTTTCTTTCTTTCTTTCTTTCTTTCTTTCTTTCTTTCTTTCTTTCTTTCTTTCTTTCTTTCTTTCTTTCTTTCTTTCTTTCTTTCTTTCTTTCTCTCTCTCTCTCTTTCTCTCTCTCTTTCTTTCTTTCTCTTTCTTTCTTTCTTTTCTTTCTTTCTTTCTTTTCTTTCTTTCTTTCTTTCTTTCTTTCTTTCTTTCTTTCTTTCTCTCTTTCTTTCTCTCTTTCTTTCTCTCTTTCCTTCTCTCTTTCCTTCTCTCTTTCCTTCTCTCTTTCCTTCTCTCTTTCCTTCTCTCTTTCTCTCTTTCTCTCTTTCTTTCTCTTTTTCTCTTCTTCTTTCTTTCTTTCTCTCTTTCTTTCTCTTTTTCTCTTCTTCTTTCTTCCTTTCTCTTTCTCTCTCTCCTTCTCTTTCTCTCTCTCTTCTTTTCTTTTCTTCCTTCCTTCCTTCCTTCCTTCCTTTCTTTCTTTCTTTCTTTCTTTCTTTCTTTCTTTCTTTCTTTCTTTCTTTCTTTCTTTCTTTCTTTCTTTCTTTCTTTCTTTCTTTCTTTCTTTCTTTCTTTCTTTCTTTCTTTCTTTTTCTCTCTCTCCTTCTCTTTCTTTCTCTCCCTCTTCTTTTCTTTTTTTTCTCTCTCTCTTTCTTTCTTTCTTTTTCTCTCTCTCTTTCTTTCTCTATTTCTTTCTCTTTCTCTCTTATTCTCTTTCTTCCTTCCTCTTTCTCTCTTATTCTCTTTCTTCCTTCCTCTTTCTTTCTCTCTTCTTTTCTTCCCTTCCCCTTCCCTTCCCCTTCCCTTCCCCTTCCCTTCCCCTTCCCCTTCCCTTCCCCTTCCCTTCCCCTTCCCTTCCCCTTCCCCTTCCCTTCCCCTTCCCCTTCCCTTCCCCTTCCCTTCCCTTCCCTTCCCTTCCCTTCCCTTCTCCTTTCCTTTCCTTCCCTTCCCTTCCCTTCCCTTCTCCTTTCCTTTCCTTCCCTTCCCTTCCCTTCCTTTCTCCTTTCCTTTCCTTTCTCCTTTCCTTTCTCCTTTCCTTTCTCCTTTCTTTCTTTCCTTATTCCACAAAATGATTAATATGGAAATATATTACATGATTACACATGTATAACCTATATAAAATTACTTACCATATGAGGGGGATAGGGGAAAGGATAGAATTTGGAACTCAAAATTTTTTTCTGTTAAAAAATGTTTTTACATATACTGGGAGAGGGATAAAATTCTTTAATGTGTCATGTTTTTCAGAGTCAATTGTTAAATATCTAACAGCACAGCACTGTCTACCTCTAGACTCAGAGGGAGCAAGATTTGTTGTGTTATTGTTGTAATTTGGTTGTTATTTTTTGAGTGATGTTTTGCTCATCATCACCATAGTAACTGTCTCTGGTCAGAATCTTTTCCTGTGTTTGCTTGTTTTCGTCGCCTCTTACTTGCCTTTAAGTCTTTGTTAAAATAGGGCTCTGCTTCCAGGGTGGAGGGAGCCCTATACCAAGCTTCAGGGGTTTTGTGCAGCCGATTTAGAGCTACTTCCAGGTATCTCTACATTTTCAGTTCTTCCAAGATAATATGATCTAAGCATTTACTACTTCTTGGGTCTGAGTGACCACAAGCACTCTTTTTCTGCCCTGGAACTATGAGGACGGTCCCCTGCTTCACCGTGGCCTCAAACTGTGGTGTGCTAGTGCTCCTCCTCACCTTGGGATCGCCACCCAGGGCAGAACAAGATCCGAGTATGGGGAAAGCATCCGTGTCCTGCCTCAGTGCTGGCAAAGGGACCCCTGTGATCTCCTTCTGATCAGTCGTTCGACCCCTTTACTGTCTGTGGCTGAGAGCTCTGGAAGTGGCCACTGTTGATGATTCCATGCTTCCCAAGGTCTTCTTTCCTAAAGCAACAAAATTAAGAAAGAAAAATCAATATAATGGCCACATGTGACAATGTGTAAATATTATAACCCTGTAGTCTCCCACCTCCAAGGAAATGGTCTCAAGAGCCACTTTTAAGTGCTTAGGGTGAGGATTTAAACCTCTTGGAAAATGCTACAAGTCATTTGTTTTCTTGGGCCAGGCCTGAGCTGGACCGGGCTCTGTTCTCACCCAGGTGCAGCAGACCTTTCTTGCTGACTTTTAAACTTGGTTTAGGCTGGAAACTTGTTTCACTGCATCTTTTTGTGGCTTCTATTGTTCTAGAAGTTTAGAGTCATATTTAAAGGTATGTGGAGGGGTGAAGGAGAGTTTGGGTGAGTCCCTGCCTTGATTCTGCCATCTTGGCTCTGCCTCTTTTTAAAAGTTTTGAGCTACAAATTCTATCCCTTCCTCCTTACCCCCCTTCCCAAGGTGGTAAGCAATCCAATATGTGCAATCATGTAAACCATTTCCGTACTGATCATCTTGTACTAGAAGACGAATAAAAGAAAAAGAAAGTGTAAAATAGCTCAGAACGTCTCTTTCTAGTAATTCTCTAATGGTGCTTTCAGTCCATGTTGAAATTTCACCAGGAATGAAAGTCAAAGCCACTGGCCTGAGATCCCGTTCCTTTTCTTTTGCAAAGTGGAACCTCAGTTCTCCACACCGGTGGTCTCTCCTCTGTCGGTCTCAGCCTTTCAGACACTCCTGATGACGGCCAAACAATTGTGGCGGCCCATGTATTCAGCGGGGTCAGTTTCTAAGCTCAGTAGCCAGGGCCTTTCTGTCCTTAACTTAACTTCCATGCCAGTTCCTCTGGGGATCTAGGGTCCATTGTCTCCAGTTCAGAGATCCTTCCTCATGGTAGAGAAACCAAGAGTCTTCCCCACTTTCCGTCTCCCATATTCCCCAGCTCTTCTTGGACTCTTCTCCCTTTTCCCAAGTTTCCTTGTCCCACCATTCAATGATTCTGAGCCCTCAGTGATCCACAGATCTATCCAAAGCCAGCTGCATACAGGAAATGACCGAGAGAGGAGAACCAGCAGCATCATCTGAGCATGGAGAAGCAGAGTGGGTCCGATTAAGAATGGATTTCCTGGCCAGGACGTAGAATCTACATCTCCTTCCGGAGAGAAGAGAGAGCCCCTGAAGCTTTTGAGAAGGGAAAGAATAATAACAACCATTGCTGCATTTCTGGGGCACGTGAAGGCTTGCAAGTTAGTCCACTGTCTCCTTTGATGTTCACAACATCTCTGGGAGTTGGGTCCTATAGTATGAGCTCCATTTGAGAGGTGAGGAAACTGAGGCAGATGATAAAGTACCTTGGCCAGAAGGATCCAAAGCCAATTCTGAACTTGCTTCTTGACTCTGGGCCCTCTGGCTTCCTGGATGCTTCCTGGCTGGGGCCAACACTTTGGCACACAGTAGGTGCTATATTCCTTTCCCTTCCACCTCAAGAAACGATGAAGGGAACAGCTTCAGAAGGACCCGGGAAAAGGGATGATGCAGAGGGAGGCAGAACGATTTGCACAACGATCCTGGGAGTCTTGGGAGCAACAACAATTCCAAAGGGCAGATGATGAAGCGCACTGCCCATAAACTCGGGCCACAGGAGGAGGCACAAACACTGTCCAGAAGGACATTTCCATATAGAATTTATATATTTTTTTCTTGGTTACTTATACCTAACGATAATTGCTCACATTTCCAGGTGGGTTGTGGCTCGAGATGCTTTATGACTATTATCTCACGGATGCCCTTCACTTGAGGAATGGCTGAATAAGTTACAGCACACGCACCTAAGGGAATATCATTGTCCTAGGAAACCGATTTTAGAAAGGCTTGGAAAGCTTTACATGGACGGATGCTGAGTGAGACCAGCAGAACCAGGAACACACTGTACAGAGATGGTCACCAGCGACAGAGCCCTGAGTCACGGGGACTCAGACACGCCTCCACAGCACCAAAGACCAGAAACTGTTTATATTCCAATGGGGCGAAGAAACAAGCGTCTGCTCAGAACTCCAGTGTTTCAGGGAGCAGAGAGGACATTCGAGAGACACGGGGCGCTTTTATTCTTTTTTGGAGCATCATAAATAAAGAAAAGGGAGGAAAAGTAGGGGAGAAAAGGGGTGGGATTACAGTTAGGAAGAAGGGGTGTTTTACTTGTAATGGTGGCTGTCCCCCACAGGTAACATGGAGAGGTCCCGAGACTCACAGAGACATCTCCAGCCTCTTTCCCCTGTGTCTCTCTAAGGGAAACTTTAATTCCTGCCAGGAGGGGGGGCAGAAAGGTGGGCCCGAGGTGGGCCCGAGGCTGCCCGGCTGCTGCCCTTAGAGAGAGGCTATCAGGAAAGACTGACATTTTCTGCTCTCCTCAATGCCTGCAGGGCAGCCAGGAGGGACAAGGCTCTCGTCAGAGGCTGAGCGCTTGGTTCTGCAGAGAGTCCCGGGTCCCCTCCCAGGGGAAGCTGCTGGCGGGCTCCCGTGCAATAAGCTGGGGAATAATAAAGGCGGCCGGCTCCCAGAACCCTCCTCTCAGGGGCATCAGTGGTGGCTTGTGGCCCTGTTCTGGGGAGCAGAAGTCCGAAGGGCCTCGGCCACTCAGAGACTCCTAAAGAGGTTCCCAATGGTGAGAACTAGCTTTGCCTGTATTTGGGGGAATAAAGCACCATGGGGGAAGAAAGCGGCAGGGAGCGGAAACAGGCCGGAAGCCTCTGCCCCCTCCCCGCCGGCTCTGCCCCCTCCCGCTCCGGCTCTGCCCCCTCCCGCTCCGGCTCTGCCCCCTCCCCGCTCCGGCTCTGCCCCCTCCCCGCTCCGGCTCTGCCCCCTCCCGCTCCGGCTCTGCCCCCTCCCCGCTCCGGCTCTGCCCCCTCCCCGCTCCGGCTCTGCCCCCTCCCGGCTCCGGCTCTGCCCCCTCCCCGCTCCGGCTCTGCCCCCTCCCCGCTCCGGCTCTGCCCCCTCCCCGCTCCGGCTCTGCCCCCTCCCCGCTCCGGCTCTGCCCCCTCCCGCTCCGGCTCTGGCCCCTCCCGGCTCCGGCTCTGCCCCCTCCCGCTCCGGCTGTGCCCCCTCCCGGCTCCGGCTCTGCCCCCTCCCCGCTCCGGCTGTGCCCCCTCCCGCTCCGGCTCTGCCCCCTCCCCGCTCCGGCTGTGCCCCCTCCCCGCTCCGGCTCTGCCCCCTCCCGCTCCGGCTCTGCCCCCTCCCGCTCCGGCTCTGCCCCCTCCCCGCTCCGGCTGTGCCCCCTCCCCGCTCCGGCTCTGCCCCCTCCCGCTCCGGCTGTGCCCCCTCCCCGCTCCGGCTCTGCCCCCTCCCCGCTCCGGCTGTGCCCCCTCCCGCTCCGGCTCTGGCCCCGGGTGGCCCTCGCCAGCGCCACAAGGCAAAGCGAAGCCGTCCAGACGTACGGCAGGACAGCGAGGAGGGAAAATGGCCCAAAGCAAGCGTTAGGAAGTTATGAATAAGGAAGATGGCAGCTGGGTGGCTCGGTGGGTCGTGCCAGGTCTGAAATCGAGACAAGCTGAGTTCGAATCCAACCTGGAACACCGAGCAGCGGGGCAAGTCACGCAACCTGTGTTTGCCTTAATCCACTGGAAGAGGAAACGGCCGACGCGGCCCGATCTTTGCCAGGAAAGCCCAGCGGGTGGTGTGGGTGCGTGGGGGTCATGGAGGACGGAAAGCTGGACGAGACAAAACGACTGAGGAAAAGCCGGGAAGCCCCGGCTGATGCTGCCTGGGGGCGCTCATGGCAGCTCACGGCCAAGCCTGACTCATTTCGTCGCCTCGGCCTTCTCCCCTTTGTCTGAAACCATCTCCGTTATGAGTGACGGCTCTGGGGGGGCAGGAAAATGTGCAAATCGAGTCAGGCAGCCGGGAAGTGACTTGCCCAGAGTCACACAGTAAGTGTCTGAATTCGAACTCAGATCTGCCCGACTTCAGACCCAGCACTTGATCCCCGCCCCCCCAGCTGTCCTGAAAGTGAAAAAACCTCCACGGTCCCTGCTATAAAGGAGCGTAAAAGCTCCCAGGGCGTAAGGGCCATAAGACAAATGGTAAAAAGATAAGTGAGGGGAAGAGTCCCCGACAGATCCCAGCGTGTGCCTGCTTGCTGAGCGGGCAGGGTGAGCGCACCCACTTGGCAGAGGACACGCCCTGGCCGGGCCCAAAGCGCCACAAGATCCCAGGATCTGGATCCAGTCCTGACTCCGCCCCTGACCCTGCCTAGGAGACCGGATGTCTCTGCCTCAGTTTCCCCAACTCTAAACGAGGAGCTTGGATGTGATGGTCTAACTTCTGACTTGTGCAGATGAGCAGGAGCCAGAGACGGTTCCAGCTCCCTTGCCAGGGGCACTGCCCGGTGGCCCGGTGGTCTGAGCCCGCCCTTGCCACCTGCGAGACCCTCTGAACACGGACTCTCTCTGCGGCGTTTCCTCATCCCTAAGTGAGGCCTGTGCCAACCTCTGACCTCTCGGCAGTGGGAGAACACAGGACGCAGCTCGCTTCTCTCTGCGCCTCTCTTCCCAAAGGGGGCTTCCGGGGAGAGAAATCCCGCCGCCGGGGGCTTCCGGGGAGAGAAATCCCGCCGCTGGGGGCTTCCGGGGAGAGAAATCCTGCCGCCGGGGTTTGGAGAAATGCCCAGGCCCCCCAGAGCAGACTCCTGCAGAGCAGGGGTGCAGCGGGTGCTGGGGAGCACTTAACGTCTCTCGGAGAGGTGTGAGGGGGGTCTATCAGGCAAACAATTCCTGCGGGCTTGGGGGTGAGACGGAGACACTCGGGCATTTTCTCATTCACTTCTCACCGCCTGTGAGACCAGTGTGCGCCCTAACCTGAATGGGGGTCACTGCCTCAGGCAGCCCTTTCTCGTGTGTGTGTGTGTGTGTGTGTGTGTGTGTCCTTCCATTTTACAGATGAGGAAACTGAGGCACAGGGGAGTCGAGTGACGTGCCCACAGATGGACCATATGTCCCCAGTTCTCCAGCTCCAGAATTCCCTGATCTCTTGCTCTCTTTAAGGACACAGAGCAGCAACAACCAATCAGGGAAGGCCCCAGGCTCTGGCCACTGGGTGCCCTAGACTGAGGATGGAGGGGATGGATCCCGGCAGCCCCAGCCCTGGCCCGGCTCCTGGGCCCAACTCTGGGTCTGTTCCATGAGGGCGGGTGAGGCAGTGACAGTTACAGAGCCCTCCGGGCTCCGGGCACCTCCAGGCACTCTGAGGACGGAGCCGGGCTTTGTGGATCAGGGAGGGCTCGGCAGAGCCCCAGAGCCGGGCTCCCTGCGGCCCTTCCTGAGGGTGACCAATCCCCTAGTACCCGAGGAGATTCTGGAAACTGAGACTGAGGTCCCAGAGGATGCTACCCTGCACTGGGAAAGGGAGTTTCCTTGCCCGGGCGTTCCTTGTGCCCGTGACATCACAGGCGCGCTCTCTATCTCTGACTATCGCTCTTTGTTCCCGGTCCTGATTCACAAACACTGCCACGCGGCCCGGGGCCTGATAGTGCCGGGCAAAGGTTGCCGCGGCCGGGAGTTTCCTCAGCCTAGAGTCACCGTGCGGCGACGGCTGCTTCTCTCTCGCCCCTGGGACCCCCGAACCTGCCGGGGACTCGGGGCTCGGGGGAAGGGGGAGAGTTTGGACTTTGGCGGTGATGACGGGGCCGGGCCCCGGGACTCCAGGTGCTGCCGTGATCGGCCCCATCCCTGACAGACCCGCCAGCCTTGGCACAGACCCCCCTCGGGAAGTTTGCTGAGAGCGGAGGAAAACAAATAGCCGGGGCTGCCCTCCGGCCCGGGCTCCGCTCAGGCCTCCGGCCCTCGCCATCTGGACTCTGGCTTGTGTGCACAAAGCGGAGGCCGGACGTCACATGAGGGACGCCCAGGGTCAAACTCCAGCTGCCCGACGATGGCCAGCGAGTCCCCCTGCCTCCTGCCAGCCTCAGTCTCCCTCTGGCCACCAGGAGGAACAGTCCTGGCCCTGAACCTTCCGAGATTTGTCACAGGAAGCTCAAAGTGCTGGAGAAATGGAGATTCTCCTCCTCCTCCTCCTCCTCTTTCCTTCTCCTCCTTCTTCTTCTTCTTCCTGCTTTTTCTTCTTTCTCTTCCTTCTTCTTCTCCCCCTTCTTCCTTCTTTTTCTTCTTCTTCCTCTTCTTTCTCCTTCTCCTCCTTCTTCTCCTTCTTCTTCTTTCTTTTTCTTCTTCCTCTTCTCCTCCTCCTTCTCATCCTCTTCTTCCTTCTCCTTCTCCTCCTTCTTCTTCCTGCTTTTTCTTCTTTCTCTTCCTTCTTCTTCTCCCCTTTCTTCCTTCTTTTTCTTCTTCCTTTTCTCCTTCTCTTTCTCCTCTTCCTCCTTCTTCTCCTTCTTCCTTCTTTTTCTTCTTCCTCTTCTCCTCCTCCTTCTCCTCCTCCTCCTCTTCATCCTCCTCTTCCTTCTCCTTCTCCTCCTTCTTCTCCTTCTTCCTTCTTTTTCTTCTTCCTCTCCTCCTCCTTCTTCTTCTCATCCTCCTCTTCCTTCTCCTTCTCCTTCTTCTTCCTTCTTTTTCTTCTTGTTCCTCTTCCTCCTCCTCTCTGAGAGAATAACTGAACATCTCAAAGCTTTTTTAAGTGGAAGAAAAGTGATGTGGGGAGCACAGAACAGCAGAGGAAGTTCAGCCCTCCGTTGCCTGGAGATCCCGAGAGACCACAATACAGATTGTGGGACCCTTGGGTTCCAGCCAAATGGTTGAGAGAGAGACCCTGTGGGGAGGTGGACAGCAGAGGGCTGGGAGTCCTCCCTTGATCCTCATTGTGGGACCCACAAGCCAGGCAGGTCTCAGGGCCTTTGGGGATCCAGTGACTATGCTGGTGGCCACAGGAGGAATCTGCAGAATTCAGTGTTCCTCCAAGCTCAGCTCCTGTTTCTCCTCCCCAAGCACTGGGCAGATCTCCGTGACTGAGCAGATCCCCGCGTGTCTTAGGTGCATTCTCTGTGCCATGAGCAGCCTGGGCCGGATTCCCTCCCTCTGGTTCCCCCTCGCCCTCTTGGTGAATCCGGGAGATCCCAGCTGCGCTTTCATGCCGACCACCCTCGGTACCGAATCCCAAGCAAAGAAGAATTCTCACATTTGTAGGACGAGAAGCTCAAGAAATTGCTTTCCTGGCAGCCGCCCCCGAGCGAGCAGTGTGGCTCATTGTACAGATGAGGAGGCTGAGATTCCACCTGGGGAGGGAGCTTCACAAAGTCACCCACTGGGGCTCAGAACTGGGGCTCTCGGCCTTTGGTCCAAAGCTCTTCATTTAATGTCCCAATGTATCCCCTGCCCCTAGCACCGTCCCCCCAGTAACAGAGAACACCACCCAAGCACAACTGCGCCACGGTGGCTCTGCCCGCTGCTGCACCCCGGGGGGGGAGGAGGGAGAGCTGCTGCACCCCAGGGGGGAGGAGGGAGAGCTGCTGCACCCCAGGGGGGAGGAGGGAGAGCTGCTGCACCCCAGGGGGGAGGAGGGAGAGCTGCTGCACCCCAGGGAGGGAAAGGGGAGCTGCTGCACCTCAGGGGGGAGGAGGGAGGGGAAGAGCTGCTTCTCTGACCTTTCCCCTACTGGGGGGAGGCCCTGCTGACCAAGGACAGGAGCCTGAGGACACCTGCACCTCTGACCTCCTCCTCAGATCCCCACAGAGCCGCTCCTGACCTTTGTCCCCTGTGTGGGGACAGTCTGTTTTCTGTTGATCACTGTCACTCATGGCAGCTCTTAGCTAAAGCAACTGGAAGCAAAGGCGGCCACAGGGGCAAATTTCACTCCAAAAAAAGACTTTTCTTAGGGAAAAGAGGCTTGGATTTGGGATTGGACCCCGGCCTCCGGTTCTGGGAGCCGTGGAAGTGCTCGATGTTGTTCCAAGGTCCCTTCCACAGACCCTGTGGGTCAATAAGCACGCTCACCGCCTGGTCCAGGGGAGCCCATGGCAGCCCACGCACACTCACAGGCTGCTTCTTGGGGAGCACTGCCTTGGCTTCCCCATCCAGTGTGAAGGACCAGCCACAGGGTGTGGGATTGGGGGAGGGGGCTGCACTGATCACATCCGCCCTGCTGAGACCCCGGGCCACCCCGGACCATGGCTGCAAGGGGGGGGCTGGGTTGTGCAAGCTCATTGTCTTTTGCGTAGGTGAAGGCACTGAACAATTTCCAATTCCGGCCTCCTCCAATTCTGGGCAGGTTTGCCCAAGGCCGGCTGTTAAGAAATGTTTGTTCATTGATAACTAACTGACCACCTGCAGAGCAAGGGGCTTCAAGAGTGTTTGTGGAATGAAGGAATGAATGAAAAACAAAGCATCCCTTTTTGTGGAGGGGGGGGGGGCTGCGAGCTCCATGAAGGCAGGTACTTCTCCCAGACCCTCACCCAAGAACTGGGAGCAGAATGGGCTTTTAGTCCATACTCCTCGAGGGAATTCATGAAAACCACAAACGGGGCAGAAAGGCCAGAGCCCTTATCTAGCAGTTCTAAAATCATCCATGTGCTTAAACAACAGCTTACTCCTGGGCGCCTATCCAGTGTTTGTGTCTGTGTGTGTATGTGTCTGGTGTTTATTGGGAGGCCTGGAGTCCCCACATTCACAGACTTAGAGAACAGAAAAATCTCTCTTTGTTTCTGACTCTCTACTCTGGCTTCTGACCTTTTTCTTTGTCGCTTTCTTTTCTTTTCTTTTCCATTTATGAATAAAACAAGACTTTCCATCACATAGAAGAATAACAAAAAGAGGATTGTACTTGAAACTGCCCATTTTGCTTTCTGCACTTGTTTTTCCTTTAAAATATATAATGAAGCTATATAAATTTCTTCCCCTCTGCTTTTTCCTTCCTTTCCCCCCTGCCATCCCCAATTCCACCCCTTACCCACTGCCCAGGGACCATTAGGCACAAAGTAAAACCACTCTATACCTACTTCTGCTTCTCAGCTCTTTCTTCAGAGGGACTTTGTAGTGAATTTGGGCATTCATAATAGTCAAAGTCACATTGTCGTGATTGTCTACAATGTTCTTTTGGTCCTGCTGATTTAGATCTTCATTATTTCATGCAAGTCACTCATACTTTTAAGAATCTCCAAGCTCATCATTTCTCACAGGATGGTGTGATTTCACCACCATCATATTCCACAACTTGTTCAGCCATTGATGGACACCCCACACTTTCCAGTTCTTTTCTTCCACAAAGAGAGCAGCTATAAACATTCTAGAACACATTGATTCTCACTTTTTCCTAATCATTGTTGGCAATGTACCAAGTAGGGGCATTGCTGGGTCAAAGGGCGGTTTCATAACTCTGGGCACTGAAGCGGCTCCCTTCAGAGTTGTTGGTGACCTGTTAGCCGCCAAATCCGGGGGCCTTTTCTTCATCCTCATCCTCCTCGACCTCCCTGCAGATTTTGACTTGTCAATCACCCTTTTCTGGACATTCCTCAGTTTTATGTCCTGGATCTTCATCCAGTTTATGTTCAATGACATTGAGTAAAGCTTGTCAACTGGGTTAGTCAATGAACACTTAATAAGAATACTTGGTGCTGCACTAATACCGATCCAATCCTAATTCCAGTGCTGCTGTAGACCCTCCCCACTCTAGCAAGAAAGAGCCTATTGGCTGGTCTCCTGGGCTGCAGGCTCTCCTAAGGCTTTTCTAATCAGTGGTGGAATTGATCTTCTGTGTCCCCTTTCCTAATAATTGCACCCAGCACACACACATACACACCCCCACACCCACACCCACACCCTCACACTCACACATACTCACACACACATTCACACCCACACACTCACACACACACACCCTCACACACACACACACCCTCACCCCCCCACTCCCCCCACACTCTCACACTCACACACCCACACACACACATTCACACTCACACACACTCACACACATACACACACACACACACACTCACACACATACACACACACACACACTCACACACTCATGCACTCCACTGTGCAGCCCCGGCCTGGATCTCAGCTTGGGGCGCTTCCTTCACCTCCACCCCAGAAGTCTCTGCTTCCTTGAATCTCTGCCCTTTGCACCAGGGGAGAAGCCCCCCTGCCCCTTCCCTGCCCCACACGGTTATCTCCGATCTGTTTTCACATAAACCTCACAGCACCATCTCCCCGCTGGGCCGTGCGCTCCCCAAGGGCTCCCCAGAGCCACGCTTGCTGTGGGACTGAGCTCACAGAGATTTGGACCCGATTTACAAACGGGAGTCATTGGTTTAGCGATGATACTGAACCTGGTGTAGACAGGGAGGGGAGACGCCCCAGCCGGCTGAGGGGCTGGGAGACAGCCCTGTCCTGCCAAGGAGAGGAGGGAGGGAACTAGAAAGAGCAGCGGTGGAGAGGTCAGGAGAGAGATCAAGGGGGCAGGAGGAGCAGGAGGGAGGGAATAAGGGGAGAGGAAGAAGGGAAAGAGGGAGGTGGAGGGAGAGGGAATAAGGGGGGGAGGAGGAAGAAGAGGAGGAGGAAGGAATCGAGAAGAAGAGTTGGAAGAGCTTTCTGCAGCCTTGGGATGAGCTCCGATCTGGGACCTTGGGGAGTGAGGGCAGGTGCCAGTATGAAGGAGCTGAGGGCGGGGGCCCCTGCTGGGCGCGGGCAGACAACATTAATTAAGGGGAGCTCTGGGGGACACATCAGGGGGCGGGGCAGGGGCAGAGAAGAAGAGCCTGGGAAGAGTCTTTGGGAGGGGAGAGGCGGGCTGGGAGCTTCTATGGAGCGGGAGATGGCAGCGATCGCTGGGCTCTTGTTCAGGCCCCTCCAGGAGAGATGGGAAACTGAGGCCCTGGGAGGTCTAGCACTGGCCCGCTGTCTCGCGGCTAGAAAGGGGCAGATTTGAATCCAGGTCCTTCCACTCTGCTTTCGGAGGCAGGGAAGCAGCCTCAGGCACTTCGGGGAGATTGTCACCAGCCAAGTGAAAGAAGAAAAGAAAATGTTCAGGTAGCTCCACCTCCTGATCCCTGAGAAGAAGGGGGGCTTCCTTTTGCCCCCCCCCAGTTCTGGGCCTGAGGCCTCTGGCTGCTCCCCCACCCCCCACAGAGTGGCCCGGGGAGGGCGAGCCCTGCCCGGCCAGGCGTGACCCACCCCGTCTGGGCCAGCCAAGCCCTACCCGCCCCCAGCTCTAATGAGTGGGTCATTAGGCACCTAAGCCTCCCTGCCGGGACTTCCCCAGCTGGCACTGACCCTGGTACTGAGCTTGGCTCAGGGCCCGACTCCCGGCCTTTCTCAGCAGGGCCGTGCTGGGAGCGCCGGTCACAGCGTGCAGCTAGGGGGCTTCACAGGGGCTGGGGGGGCACCAAGCAACTTTGCACTTGGGTCAGGTTGAGGCAGGGAGAGAGAGCAGCCGGGCTCTCCTGTCTCACTAGTAGCCGCTGCCTCTGTTAGCACCTAGGGGCAAAGAGGAGGCACTTGCAGCTGTTTGCTTGCCCAAGCCCCATTTTATAGATGAGGAAACTGAGGCTCCAAGAAAGGAAATAAAGAAGCAGCCCCGTCTGAGGTGGATTGGGAAGCCAGGTCTCCACTGCCCTGGTCCAGCCTCCACCCCCCACGTCAGCCTCTTTTAGTCCCAGCTCAAGTCAGTTGATGTCAGAGGTGAGACTCTTCCCCGCGGCTCCAGGCTCCCGCCCTCCTGGGCACGATCCTGGGCTAGATGCCAGGAAAGGAAAGTCCTCTGCCCCCTAGCTCGGGCCCGGGTCACATCTCCCGCCATGGGTCACACCCTCTGCTCAACAGGGCCCAGGACCTAATTCCTCCCCTCCTCTCTGGGAACCCAGTGGGTCTGGGGTCCTCCGGCTTCCCTTTCCCCGGCTGCCCTCTCTGGGGCGGACAGAGGCTTCCTGAGGACCCACTCCTGGAGCTCCTGAGGATGCTCGAAGGGCCACAGCCTCAGCTCTGAGCCCCAGAGGGGGAAGGGCCGGGAAGTCACTGGTCCAGCCTCAATCACAGAGCAGGAAACCGAGCCCAGGGGAGTGAAGAGCCTCGTTCCCGGTGACACTGAACCGGTCCCGGCCCGGAGCTCTCAGGGGCTCACACAGCCTGTCTCCCCCCTGGAATTATGGGAACGGCCTAGAACTCTCAGAAGTCTGACGTCCCAGCAGCCCTCATTATCAACGAACCTTCTCTCGAGCTCATGGCTCATGATTTATGGCTCCTTATCAAGGCACAAGTGGCTGGGAAACAGAAACCAAAGGGGAAAATCTCACGGTATTGGCTAGGATCTGGCTCTGGGACGGCTGAGGAGGCCCTGTGGGTGACAGGGCCCCGCCCTGGGGAGCGCGGCCGAGACCAGGAAGTCACAGCAGCTTCTGGACTGCCGAGATTGCGGAGCCAAAGTCCATCCCGAGCACTCGGGATCCTTGCGCACCTTGAACAGTTGGAGTGATGGTGTTTCCCAGCTCCCTTAAGGGGAATGGAGGCTGAATCTCAGAGAACTGGAAGGAGCCTCAGCAGCTCCCCCCCCCCCCCACGGGCTTTATCTAAAGGAATTCCACCCGGGCGCCCTGCGAGCTGTCAGCCTGACCCCAGCCTGCTCCTGCCTCCCTGAGGCTGCTCCAGTCGCCAGGGCCTCAGTGCGCCCTTCGCAGCATCTACAACTCACTGCTCCGGCTCCGGCCTAAAGGGCTGAGGAGAAAAACTGTGATCCTCCTTCCCAGGAGGCCCCAAACCCTCACTGTGCTCTCCTGCGTCTCATCCTGGACTAAAATCCCCACAGCCGTCCCTCCTCTGCATGCTCTCCCCCGGCTTGTCATTGTCCCTTTCCTGTGACATCCCAAACTACGTCCCATGCTCCTGGTGGGTCTGAGGACAGCATGGCCGTCACCTTCCTGGTTCTGGAAGCTTGGCTCTCCCTCCCCGACCCAGGATCCTGTTAGCTCTGAGGTGTGACCCTTCCTGGGGAGTGTGGGGTCCACTAAAACCCCCAGCTCTTTTTCAGAGCCGTGTTGTGCAGCCACGTGCAGCTGTTTGTGCCCAAGGACCGGGCCTTGCATCGATCTCTCCCGGATCTCGGCTCGTAGGGTCACCTACTGCTTGAGCCTTTTGGATCCTCAGCCCTGACGGTCATCCTTGGCTTAGTAACGCTGCCCAGAATGAGGTCACCCGCGTGTCTAAGGAGCCTTCTCCGCCTTTATCACTGTCCTTGATAAAAGTATTTAACCAGGTCGGCCTAAGTAGAGATCTGGGGACTCCATGGGACAGTGTCCGGTCAACAGGCATTCGTTAAGTTCCTATTACATGCCGGGCCCGCGCTAAGCTCTGAGAGCTGCAGAAAGGCAAAGCAGGCCCGGTTTCAGGGACCTCATGGTCCAGCTGGGGAGGCAACACGCAAACGGAAGGTTCCAGCGAGGATTAGAGAGAAGGCCCCAGTCCAAGGAGGCACCTTCTGTAGGAGATGGGGCCGCCAGAGGCCGAGATAAGGAGAGAAAGCTGGGTGTGGAGGACAGCTGTGCAAACAGAATCAGGAGTGGAGCCTTGTGTTAGAGGAACAGAAGCACCGGGCTGGCCGGACCTCAGGGAGTGCGGCAGGGGACGGGCGGAAGAGGGTAGAAAGGCACTGAGCTGCCCGTATGGAAGCTTAAAGGACGGGATTCTCTTTGATACTGGAGGCCCCGGGGAGCCCAGGAGTTTATTGATTAGGAAGATAACAGATTCTTCTTCTCTTCTTCCCCGCCCTCTGGGAAAATCGCTTTAGTGGCTGAACAGAGAAAAGAACTCAGTGGTAAGAAACTTGAAGTAGGAAGTTCTTGCAACTACTATTGGGATAGCATTGGGGTGGGGGCAAAGTCAGAGGAAGAAGGGGGGCTATCCTCATCCCAGAAGAAATGCTGGAGAGGTGAAATCTACAAGAGATGCTGGAGAGGTGAAATCCACAGGAGATGGTGCAGGGCTGAAATCCACAAGAGATGCTAGAGAGGTGAAATCCACGAGAGATGGTGCAGGGCTGAAATCCACAAGAGATGCTGGAGAGGTGAAATCCACAGGAGATGGTGCAGGGCTGAAATCCAAAAGAGATGCTAGAGAGGTGAAATCCACGAGAGATGCTGGAGAGGTGAAATCCACAAGAAGTGGTAGAGATGAAATCCACAAGAGATGGTGCATGGGGTGAAATCCACAATAGAGTTTTTGGCCTAAAGTCAGAGGAAGAGCTGAATTCAAATCCTGCCTCAGACATTTACTTGTTTCAGCAGGGGCAAGTCACTCTGTTTTCCTACACACTAAATGATTCTACTAAATGCCCTTTAGACACTGCTGAAGCTCGGCATATTCCTTGGCTGTCACTGCCATCTGCTGGCTCTGACTTGTCCTTTCTCCCATCTCTCAGGCTTCACATCTTCGCCTCACCTTTGCATCTTCCCTTTTCTTCTCCCCTCTAGGACCCCTCACCCTGAGCCACTCTGGGGCCGGGTCCTGTTCGCTCACAGCAGCTGCGGCTCGTGGCCCCTGTTCTCTCAGCCGGTGCCATCGTGCTCCCAGCTCCCTCACCTCTCACCTGGACAATGCCGTAATAATTAATAATAATGATACTAGGTGACATTAACAGTGCTTTTTACCGGTATCTCATTTGAGCCTCACAGAACCCTGTGAAGCAGGTATTGTAGCTGTTGTTTCCTGCATTTTCCTAAATGTGAAGCTGAGAGGGGGATTCAGAACTTCAAGTACAGCCGTGCTCGCCTCCCCCTCCTTAAAGCCCCTTCCTCACTCTAGGCGCTCCCTTCAGTCCATTCCAGAATTACCGAATTGCAGACTCAGTCAATGAGCATTATTGTAAAAACAATGATTATTATAATATCCACTTATCTAAGTTAAGGGAGACAAGAAACGTTTTGGCAGCTCCTACTGTGCGCCAGGCACAGGGCTAACATGATATTATTTAATCCTCACAACCCTGGAGGACCTGCTGCATCCTATATCCACCCCACCCCCAAGCTGCTGGGTCTTGGAGGAAGCCAGGGTAGCAAAGGAGAAGTGGGGGGAGAGGAGGGCCTGGATCAGGATGACCTGCCTTGGTTTCCCCATCTGTGAAATGGGGATAATAGCACTTACTATTACTAATGACAGGGTTGTGGTGAGAGGCAGGTTGATGTAAATGTATATTCTTATTGTATTGAGGAAACCTTTCTACAACTTTCCTTGCAGCTGCACCCCCTGCCCTTTTCTGCTGTCCCATTATCACCATCCTGTTGTTGAGTTCCTCCGAGGGTCCCGCCCACCTTCACCAGCACTGCCGCCTCTGGGTCTCTCTGAGGGGATTGCTGCCCAGAGCTTGGCCAGTGCCCCCAGGCCCAACTCCCTTTAACAAAAGCCGGTCACATTCCCTGACCTCAGCAGCGGGCCCAGCCCAGAAAGCGGGGATTTGAATGGGCTTTGGCCTGAGAAGGGCGCAGGGAGGGGGTGATCTCACAGGAAGAGCCCTGTGGAGGCTTACAAAGTGATGGGCAAACCCAGATTGCATCATGGGATCCTCACACCTGCCCCATAGCTGGTGCTGTTATCCCGGCTGAGGATAAAGGCCTGTGGGTATCTGAGGCAGGATTTGAACTCGCTCCCTACAGGGTCAGGCCATACGGCCCTCTGCTCCCCCGTCTGCCCTGTGACAAACTCCAGCTGCTGGGGCAAGCTCCCAGTCCTTGGGGAAGGGAACAAACCACTGGGGACACCGTCGGGACACACCAGGGGCAGAGGGAAGGCCCCGGGACCGGGGCGGGGCCCAGTCAGGCTTCCTGGGAGCTGGACCCTAGCAAAGACAGGAGCCAGGAAGGGGGCAGAGAGGGAGGAGGGAGAGCCTTCCCTGTGCTCACTGGGGCTGCTGCCTCTGCCAGCATCCTCGCCCTTCCCCATTCTGCCCCCAAGGACTCCGGACTGGTGGGTCTGGGGTCAGCTGAACTGAGCAGGGGCAGGAGGGAGGGCTGCGTGCCCACGTGCCCGGGAGCAGAGGGTGCCAGCGCCAGGGCGCCCCCTCCCCCCATCTGAGCCTGCTTTGGGAGGAGCCGTCAGGGCCCCTGCTTGCCCGCCATCAGTACACACCGACGGCCCGGCCTGGCCCGGAGCCGGCCCAAACCTGCATTTTGCCTTTTTCTGTGATTTTGGGCACATGTGACTTGCCTGGGTTCCTTCCTGTGCTTCCAGGATCCTCACTCTCCTCCATCCCCAAGCCATGTCTTCCCTCCCAGCCCCTCTATCCCAGACCCTTTCTTTCCCCCTCCGTGGTTCCCCCAGTGCCCAGCATGTGATTGTGTTCAGCCCTCCCTGTCTTGGTAAAACCTTGAGCCCTGGGAGAGAGTCTCCCCCTCCCCTCCCCCTCCTCTTCCCCTCCTCTTCCCTTTTTCCTCCCTTCTCCTCCTCTCCCCTCCCCTCCCCTTTTCTCCCCTCCTCTCCCTTTCCCTTTCTCCTCCCCTCCCCCTCTCCTTCTCTCCCCTCCCTCTCCTTTCCCTCTCTCCTCCCCTCCCCTCCCCTCCCCTCTCTTTCCCTCTCCTCTCCTCTCCTCTTCCCTCTTTCCCCCTTCCCCCTCCTCTCCTTCTCCTCCTCTCCCCTTCCTCTCCCCCCCCCCCCAGACTCTTAGCCAGCTTTTATGGCCTTGAATTAGAAGGGCATTTGAAAGGCTCCTGCAGGGGAGGGGGCGCACCTGAGCATCCTCAGGACAATGGCCCCCTCCTCCGACCCGCCCCACGGGAGCCTGGGAAGGCTGGGCAGAGCCGGAGCAGGTGCCTCTCTTCTGGCCTAATGGCCCCTCCGTGGGCTGGGCAGAGGCTCGGACTAAGACTCCCCCGCCCCACCCGCTTCCAAAGCCTGAGCTGCCCGAGGGGGCTCTGGGCCGCTGCTCCAGCTCTCCCTTCCGGAGCCTGGAGAGAGGAAGGGGCTCCCCAAGCCCGAGCCACCCCGGCCCCAGTCGCGGTGAGTCCGGTCAGGTTTGGGCGGGCTGGAGCCCCCCTGAGGCTCTGGTCCCCGGGGATTCTGGCTTAGCGACTCCCTTGTACGGCGGGAGCCCCCAGAGCTCGCCCCTTCCCCGGCTCTCCCTTTAATCACCCTCTCCGGTTGGGGATTCTGCTTAATTTCTCAACTCCCCGTTCTTGCTTCTGTAGCTCCTTATTCTCTCTCCCCTCCCACCCGTTCGGCTCACCCCCAGTTTTGCCCTCTCCTCGCGGGCTCCCTTTCCGGACTTTATTCTGCGCGTCCGGCCCTGACACGGCTGGTCTCTGCGCTCGCGTTCTGCGGGAATCGCAGCTTTTGAGCTGCCTCCGGAGTCTCTTCCAAAAGATGCCTGTTTGTTAAGCAACTTAGAGACGGCAGCCCCTCTAATCCCCACAACCGCCCAGGAGGTAGGGGCTGTGGTGGTCTCCATTTAACACTTGGGGAAACCGAGGCAGGCCCAGCTGCGGGGACTTGCTCAGGGTCACACAGCTGGGAGCGCTTGTAGACCATTGTTTTTAACCCCCTAGACATTTGTCCTTTTCCTTTTTTCCCAGGCATAATTTATTTTCTTATCGGTGATTCCTTGGTTGCTGTATTTGTCAGATCAACTTGATAAGCATACATTATGCACCTACTATATACCTCCGTGCCAAGTACAGTTCTGGAACCGTGGGTGAGGTTGGGGGGTGTCAACCTGAGGGAGAAAGGCTGGCCCGAGACAAGGGAAGCAGGCTCCCTGGCGAGAGCTGCTCTGAGCCCTGAGCCGCCAGGGTCAATCCCAGCCACCCACGGTCAGTCTGACTTTTGTCTCCACACTGAATTTCAACAACCGGAAGGGAAAGAGGGCGCCTCAATTTAGAAGCGGCTCATGAGCGAGCGGGTGCTGCCTCCGGGCGGTGGGAGGAGGGCTGAGGGGGCAGCTAGTTGGCCGAGACTGGCGAGTGGCCGGGAGAACACCAACTCCGCGGGCAGAGCGCGGGCAGCGGGACGGGCGCTAAGGGAGCTTTGTGGTGCTAATTCTTTTCTTAAATTATAGTTTTTTATTTTCAAAGAACATACGTGGGTCATTTCCCACAGTGACTCCTGCAAAATCCTGCGCCCTAATCCCCCCCCCCCCCAGTCTGTAAGTGATCCGGTTCAGGTTAAGCATGCGCCCTTCCTCTGTCCCACAAATGCGCTGCACAAGAAAGAGCGGGAAGAAGGAAAAGGCAAACGCGCCGCGAGGAGGAGGCTCAGCGGCCCACGCGGGGTCCCACCGGCTCGCGCTGGCTGCAGACGCGCACTCTGGCAACTTCTCCACAGCGGCTGGACGTGTTCGCGACTCCGCCAGCACTCGCCAGCGCCCCACTCTTCCCTCCAACATCCCTTTCCCAGGGGCTTCTGGGCCTACTTCTCACGTGGGTTTGGGGGGCTGCTGGGAGGCAGAGGCTTCCAGGCCCGGGGGCTTCTCCAGCCTCCGGCTTCCAAAGGGGTCCCCCGCGGCAGGGGATGTCCTGCAGTGGGAAGGGAGCCCGGCCGTGAGGAAGCCCCGGCAGGCTCGGACCGCAGGAACACTGAGGCCCGGCCCGGCTCCCATTCCTGACTTTCCGGCCTCCTCGAGCCCTTCCCTTGGCTCCCGAGCCGCCTTCCGGGGCCCAACAGAAGGAAGCTCAGGAGAGCAGAGAGAGACGGACGCTCTAGCCTGTCCTCGGGCCTTCAGGGCTAGTATCCAACAGGCGTCTAATAAGTGCCTGTGAATGGTGGTGCCACAGGGCACAGAGAAAGGGCCTGGAGTCGGGAAGGATTTCCGCCTGCCTCGGGGGCCTGTTTCCTCCCCTGTAAAGTGGGGGGGATGCTGTCACCTGCCTCCCAGGCCCGGAGGGACTGTTAAGTGCTTTGCACAGTGTCTGAACACAGTAGGTGCTTAATGAATGCTTGTCCTGATCACAGTAGGTGCTTAATGAATGCTTGTCCTGATCACAGTAGGTGCTTAATGAATGCTTATTCCCTCCTTTCCCTTAAAGGCCCTGGGGAAGTCTGCCTCTAAGGGGTTATAAGGGGAAGGGGAGAGTTCCGGAGCAGATTAGTCTTGAGCTAGGCAGAGGCCCCCCCTCGCCCCCCCCCCCTACAATCAGGGAGGGGTTTCACAAGAAAGGGCCCAGGAGCCAGAGGAGGGGACTGTTGTGGGAGCCCATCAGTTCTTCCTCCGAGAAAGAGGCAGCGGGCCCAGTGGCCCCCAAGTCCGCTAGCGATCTTCCCCTCCCCCTGGGGGTAGCTGGGGTGGGGCGGGGGAACGGGGTGACGGATTTCTGATTGACAGCCCGCGCTCTCGGATGCAGCGCTTCCCCACAAGAGGGAGCACGCTCCCGCTTAAAGCCGGACACAAGCAAAGGAGGAGGGCGCGGCTGGTCAGGGCTCTGGAAGCTGGAGAGGCCGCGGCGGGCTCACGTTATGGACACCCGGGTGAGCCTGGGCCCCGCTTCCAGCCCGAACTTTGGGGAGCTCCCCTCTCCCCATCCCTCCCCCTCTCTTCCCCCCCTCAGCCCAGGCCCCGCCCCCACCATCCTTGCCTGCTGGAGCTCCATGGCCTCCCCCTTTGCGCATGCGCTCTATCCTGGGGCCCCGGACGCCGCCGCCGGCCGCCATCTTGGGCTCCGACGACAAAGGGACAAAGGCGGGGTCTGAGGGTCACGGACCTGATGGAGGTGAGGGGCCGGCGGAGCCCTCAGGTTCTCCAGCCGGGTTGGGACCTTCCCTTTGGGGTCCGTCACGGGGCGTCCCCTTCGTGCACCTCGCTCGGCCTTGTTGTTAAAGTTGGGACGCGGCCCCTCAGAACCTTCCGGGCGCTAATGCTGCGGCCCCTCAGAACCTTCCAGGCGCTAATGCTGCGTCCCCTCATCCCCTGACACTTGACCTTTTACCTTTGCTGTTCCTTCCTCAGAGCAATCATTGTGCACCTTCTGTTTCTCTCAGATTTGGGGGGAGGGAGCAAAGGAAACGGGGTCCCTCTTCCCTTGGGGAGCCCAGAGGGGGAGGGGCTGTAGAAACTTCAGGGGGCAGAGAACCCTGTTTTCCTGAATGATTCCAAGATGGGGGCGTGACCCCGACTCTTCCTACCCTGGTACCCCAGTTTCTGATGACTGAAGATAGGGGAGGGCCCTGGGGGTTTCCGCCTCCCCTGAATGCGAGTCTTAATTGGGAGGGGGGACGTCCCCGTGCCTCTGGTGGGAAACTGGGGGGGGCTGGGCTGCCCTTGGTTGTGGGCGCTGGGGGGCTCCCCCGGTAGTGGCAGCGCCCCGTTCGCTCCCCCGCCGGACTCTAGGATTCGTCTCCCCCTTTTAATCTGGTCCGTTCCGGTCCCATCCGGTCCGGCTCTCGTGGGGTGGGTTCCTTGGCCCCAGGAGCCCCTAACAGAGTTCGTGTGGGGAGCTCGGCCTCCCGCGCCGCCCGGCCCGAGGAGCGGGTGCTTCTCCAGGCGGACATTGTTTACGGCGTGTTCTGTGAGCGCGCCGGGTCCGTCGGGTGGCAGCGGAGCCAGGGCTTCATCCGCGCTGGAGGAAGTTAAAAGGAGCGTTTGTTTCTTCCCGTCGGGTTTTTTAAAATAGTTTTTATTTACCAGATATTTGCATGGGTAGTTTTACAGCGTGGACACTTGTGAGGCCTTTTGTTCCAATGTCCCCCTCCCTCCCCCCAGCCCCAGATGGCAGGTGGATCAATACATGTTCCGTATGATAGAGGATAGATTAAATACAGTCCGTCCGTCCGGGTTTTGGATAATGGGCAGAAGTGCTGCGGGTTTATCGTGAATTGTTTCTAGCGGTTTTTTCAGTTGATCCCCCGAGTACTCTCCGCGTCACTTACAGGAGAGGTTAGTTTTTCTCGCTTATTCTGATTCTTCCCCCTCCCCCCATAGCAAACACGGCCAAAGCACGCGGGCTACGGGGGGCGCTCCCGGCCGCGCCTCCTCGGGAGGCTTCTAGTCTGTTTCCATCCTCGATGACGCGGCGTCCGAAATAAACACCAGTTTTAAGGAAAGCCCCCCGGCCTCCTTCGCTCTCTCGGGGTCTCTGCTCCGGTAATAATCGCGGTTCTTGTTTCCGGCGCATGAACGCGGATGTTCTCCTCCCGGGAAGCCGCCTGCGCTCCCGACACAAACCCGGCCGCGGCTCCGTCTTTGGGGGGCGCCGCCGCATCTCCTCCTGGTGCTTCAGTTATTTATTTATTTATGAGCGAAATTGGGCTATGGCTTTCTTTCCCTGGTTTCACTCCCTTTGGTTTAGGGACCTGTTTGTGTCATGGAAAGTAGTTCCTCGTTTATGTTTTCTAAGGTTTCGGCCTCTTTTGTTAATCCGGGTAATTTATGTTTTTATAACGATTCATTTCTCTCATTTCGTTATATTGGTTTTGTTGAAATATATTTGGGCAAAAGAGCTCCGCCTCATTGCTTTAACTTCATCTTCACTTGGTTGTGCACTTGCCCTTTCCGTTTCTGAGGCAGGGGATTCTTTTCTTTGGCTTTACTCGTCCATCCCCAACAAAACTAGTGATGAGGCAAATGCCTCATTGAAATTAGGCTTAACTGAGGTCTAGTGGCGGGTCCAGGGAGTCACGGAGCTCCCCTGCAGCCCCTTAGGATTCGGTCTGGCGCGGCCAGAGTCCCTGGAAAGGAATTACAGGCCCGAAAACCTAGATTGATAAAAGAGGGTTATTGCCGGGTTTGGAAGCAAGGTTCAGTCTGGGTTAGATAGAGGAAGAAATGGGCCGAGGAAGCGGCGGGCGGAGGGTCTGGGAGTACTGCTGGCATCTTTTAACTGCCCGCCAAGGGGTGATTCCGGCTTGGCTTTTTCATCTGCTTGAAGGGGCCTATGGTGAGCCCAGGTTGATTCCTCCGGAGCCAGAACCCCCCAGGTGGGGGTTGGGTTATGATCGTCAGGGCGGGGGCGGGGCACAGCCCACACTGGCTCAGATACTGCTCTCTCCCCTGGGGGTTGTGACCTTGTAAATCAAAGGTCAGTCCCAAAGGAAGTTGGAGATCAGACGAGGAATCTTAAAGGGGGCTACACCCGGATCAACTAGCTCCTAGTCTTATGATTTCAAACTATTTTAACTTTCAATTTGATTATTGTCTCCTTGGAATTTCCAACTTGGTAACTGGGAATCCACATTTTTTTCTTCCTTTTTTTTCCTTTAAGTTTGCATGCCCCTTTTGCTCTTGTTTTACCGACATAAGCATTTAGGGATAAGCATTTCCCCTAAGTAATAATTTTTGCTGCATCCCACCAACCGGAGTGCCATTTGTTGTTGTAATTCTCCTTAATTACATTATTGATTGTTTCTTTGATCTACTTATTCTTTGGAATTAGATTGTTTAGTTTTCAATTAATTTTTAATCCATGCTCACATCAAATGTAAATTTTATTGCATTTTATTCTTTAAAGGGAACATCTAATTTTGATCAGTTTTTGTGAGGGTGCCATATACAACTGAGAAAAAAGTATACTAATTTCTGTTCCCATTATGTATTCCCCAGAGATCCAGCCTATTTAATTTCTTACTTATTTCACGGTTAGACTCATCTAGATCTGAAAAGTATAAATTGAGGTCCGTCACTAATACAGTTTTTATTTTTCAAGAGTTTGGATGCTGCGCCATTTGATGCATGTATGTTCAATACGGATGCTATTTCTTGTCTATGGCACCATTTAGCAAAGTGAGTTTCCTTGAATATGTCTTTTAATACCCTTTCTTTTAGTTCCCTTTTGGGTAAAATGAATGTATGTGTGTGTATTTACAAATTTAGATGAGGAGATTCAAATGTTGCCTTTTATCTTTTTCTTCTTTCTTATGAAAACTCTTTGTGGCTTTCCCTTCCCCTCCCATTCTTCTCCTTTCCCCTTTGCAATTGTTTTTATCTCTTTCTCATCCCTTCCATTCTTTTTATGAGATTATCCTACCATGACTTAGACCTGTGCCCTTAGTCCATGTGTATATGTGTGTGTGTGTGTATACACACTATTTTTGTTTGACTTAATAATGATAAAATTCTTAGGAGTTACATGTATTATTTATATAAATAGGGATATAAACAATTTAAACTTATTAAATGCCTCATGATTTCTCTTTCATTTTTTTTATACTTCTCTTGAGCCTTGTGTTTGAATGTCAAAATTTCTATTCAGCCGTGGTCTTTTCATCAGGAATGTTTGCAAGTTCTTTATTTAAATATCAAGATTAAATTTAGTTTTAATTATTCTTGATTTTTAATCTTCTAGATATTCTAACCTGTATTCTTTTATTAAAGTTACTGTTAAATCTTATGTGATTCTGACTGTGGTTCCAAATTATTTGCACAATTTTTTTTTTCTTGTTACTTTTGCTATGTTTTCCTTTCCAGAAATCTCTGGAATTTCACTATAATATACCTTTAAACTTGCCTTTTGGGATATCTTTCAGGAGGTAATCAGTCAGTTCTTTGAATTTCGACTTTGCCCTTGATTTGAGGATATTTGGGCAGTTTTCCTTTATAATTTGTTAAAATATGTCTAGGCTCTTTCTTTGATCATAGATTTTATTTTATTTTATTTTTTTTAAAAATTGAATCATAACTTTATTTTCAAAATACATGTGAAGATGGTTTTTAGCATTCAGTCTTGCAAAGTGTGTTTCAAATTTTCTTCCCTCCCTTTCCCCCCCATACAGGTTAAACATGTACATATTTATATATATCTCCACATTTATTATGCTTCACAAGAAAAATCATATCAAAAAGGAGAAAAAAAAAAGAGTGGAAAAAGAATGTTGTGATCCACATTCAGTTCCCATAGTACTCTTTCTGGATGCAGATGGCTCTCTCCATCACATGTCTATTGGATGTTCATTGTTGAAAAAGGCACTCCCATCAGAATTGATCATCACATAATCTTGTCCCTGTTTACAATGATCTGGTTCTGCTCACTTCCCTCAGCATCAGGTCCTGTAAGTCTCTCGAGGCCTCTCTAAAACCATCCTGCTGATCATTTCTTACAAAACAATGATATTCCATCACATTTATAGGCCATAACTCATTCAGCCAATCCCCAACTGACGGGCATCCACTCTTTCCAGTTTCTTGCCACTACAAAAAGGGCTGCCACAAACATTTTTTGCACACGCATGTCCCTTTCCCTTTTTTATGACCTCTTTGGGATATAGCCCCAGTAGAGACACTGCTGGGTCAAAGGGTATGCATAGTTCATCATGGATTTTAAATAGGCCAGTATTTCTTAATTTATTTTTCCTTGATTAGTTCTTATGCCATTTGTTTTCCAATGAGATATTTTACATTTTCTTCTATTTTTCTAGTCTTTGGACCTTGTTTTATTGTTTCATAATGTCTCATGAGGTCATTAGCTTGTAATTGACCAATTCCAATTTTTAAGGGGTCATTAAGTATCAAAATCATACTTCTATCAAAGGAAGAATTTGGTAGGCTTTCTTTACTTATTTTCCCAATTATTTTATATAACATTGGGATTATTTCTTTTTCATTGTTTGGTAGAATTTACTTGTAAATATATTTTGTAAAGGATTTTTTCTGTCCCTTAAGGAGCATGATTAGACTCATTGATTTACTAACTTCTTGTTTACTGTACAGTGGCTCTCACGCCTACATTTTATGCCCCTTCCAGTGGGTTTTGGATGTTACACTATCACATATTGGAGCTATATTGTTTCTCCTTCATTTTTTTCCCTTCACATTCTGGTATCGTGACAATATTTAGTCCTCCTGTTCCTGGATGTTCTTTGTTAGCTATACACACTGTACTATTTCACTGTGACACTTAAAAAAAATTAAAGACTCTCATGTTGCTTTTTTTTTTTTTTTTTTGTACATAGCAGTTAGAATGTGAGTACTAAGTTTTTCACAGGAACCTGGGGATCATTAAAAGAGCTTTGCATTTTTTGAAGACAATCCTCCAGTTCCTCTTTCTTCCTGGCTGTGGGTTTATCTGTCCTGTCTGTCCCTGGCCTATTGGTTCTGCAGCTCCAGAATTTGTTCTGACTCATTTTCAGGTTATTTAGAAAGGGATTTGGAGGGCTCAGGAAAGTCTCAATATTTCTTCCTCCATTGGACTCCATAGCCACTAGAGTCAACCCTACTTCATGGGTTCCAGTGCGTAGGGCCTCCTCCAGGCCCAGCGGGTGTACAACTAAAGGAAAAGGGAAGAAAGAGGATTGATTTGGGAGGTTCAGAATCACAAGTGGTATCAGCAGCCCTCATTCAGTCCCAGACACTGGAAATGTCTGCATTGGAAAGGTATATGTGAAATATGTATACATATATTGTATTTAACATATACCGTAACATATTTAACATGTATTGGTCTATCTGCCATCTAGGGGAGGGGGTGAGGAGGAGGGGAAAGAGAGATCCCTACCTTGTTTTCTTCCCTTATCCTTTGTTTCACCCATTGCTGATCCTTTCTTCCTTATTTCTTTGTAGATTTTGGAGGATGATATACCCTTCATGTAGTGTTGTCTATTTAACCTATTACTATGTGAGAAGGTTTTCAGAACTATGAGCCCTCCTCCTCTCTCTCAAGCCTCTGTGTCTATTCTAATATCCTCTGCACCTCATTTGTATAACACAATTACTATTTTTTATCTCAACTCTGCCCCAATGTTTCTTTTGAACTATCTTATTGCTGATGTCAGTATTAAATATATAGTATACATTTCCCATATAAAAATCATAAACAATTTGCCCAGTTAAGTTCCATGAAATGGAACTTTGATACTGGCTCTTATATTTTAAATTTTCTATTAAGTTTGGGTTTGAAAACTCAATTTTTAAAGCCATTTTTGTGATGCTTTTTTTTGGAGGGAGGTAGATTTATCTTTAAATCTTTGAGGAGGAAAAAGAAGCCACTTTTCCAGGGTTTATTTGGAGATTGCTCTGTTTAGACTAATCATCTCCTATTGATTATTATTTAGTATGTATCATGCTATATACAGTTTTATAACTCTCTGGACATAATTCCAGATTGCTCCCCAAAATTGTTGGATCAGTTCAGTTTCAACGACAATGTGTGAATGTCCCCACTTTTTTTTTTTAATTATAACTTTGTATTTACAAGATATATGCATGGGTAATTTTTCAGCATTGACAATTGCAAAATCTTCTGTTTCAACTTTTCCCCTCCTCCCCACCTCTTCCCCCAGATGGTAGGTAGACCAATACATGTTAAATATGTTGAAGTATATATTAAATACAATATATTATACATATCCATACAGTTATTTTGCTGTATAAGAAAAATTGGACTTTGAAATAATGTAAAATTAACCTGAGAAGGAAATCAAAAATACAAGTGGACAAAAACAGAGGGATAGGGAATTCTATGTAGTAGTTCATACTCATCTCCCAGAGTTCTTTCGCTGGGTGTAGCTGGTTCAGTTCACTACTGTTCTATTGGAACTGATTTGATTCATCTCATTGTTGAAGATGGCCACGTCCATCAGAATTGCTCATCATATAATATTGTTAGGGGATCTCCCGGTCCTGCTCAGTTCATGTCAGTCTCTCCAGGCCTCTCTGAAATCATCCTGTTGGTCATTTCTTACAGAACAATAATATTCCATAATATTCATATATCACAACTTTTTGAGCATAGTTCCAAATTGCTCTCCAGAATGGTTGGATCAGTGTACAACTCCACCAACAATGTATCAGTGTCCCAAGATTGCTATAATCATCCTATAATTATTTATTACTGTATATTGTATGTCCACTTTGTTCTACTGATCTACCTTTCTATTTTTTTAGCTAGTACCAGAAAGTTTGGGAAATCACTGCCTCAGAATATAGTTTAAAATCTAGTTCTGCTAAACCTCTTTTTTTTTTTTTTTTTTTTTTTTTACTTTTTGTTCTTCCAGTGAATTTTATTATTATTTTTTCTTTCAGTGAAATTATTTCAGTCAAATAATTTTTTGGTAATTTAATTTGGATGGGTATTCATTACATTAGATTAGCTGATACAGAATTGTCATTTTTTAATATATTGGCTCTACTCTCCCATGAACAATTAATATTTCTCCAATTATTTAAATCTGATTTTATTTGTATAAAAGTATTATAAACATGTTCATATAGTTATTGACTTTGTCTTGGAGTTTATACTGCTAGATATTTTATACAGTCTCCAGTTATTTTAAGTGGGGTATTCATCTCTTTTTGTAGGGTTTTCTTTGGTTATATGTAGAAATGCTGATAACTTATATGGATTTATTTTATATCCTGCTACTTTACTAAAATTATTGAAAGTTTCAACTAGCCTTTTAGTTAAATTTAGGATTTTTCAAGTATATCATAATACCATTCACAAAAGAGAATGTTGGATTATCTCATTGCCCATTCTGATTCCTTTAATTTCTTTTTTCTTTTATCACCATTGCTAGCATTTCTAATGTAATATTGCATGATATTGACAATGGACATCCTTATTTCACCCCTGACCTTATTCCCACTACAAATAATGCTTGCTGATGGTTTTAGGTACATGCTTCTTATTTTAAGAAAAAAATAATTTATACCTATGCATTCAAGTATTTTTTAATTGGAATGAATGTGGTATTTTATCAAAACTTTTTTTTTCTATATCAATATAATGATATATTTTTCTTTTGTTATTGATATAATCAGTTATTTTTCCTTATGGTAAACCATTCTACATTGCTGGTATAAATTCTACTTGGTCACCATGTATAATCTTTGTAATATATGATTGTGGTCTCCTGGCTAGTATTTATTTACAATTTGCATCCATATTCATTAATGCAATTAGTCATCCTGGTTTATCAACACCAGATTTGTTTTATAAAATGAGTTAGAAGGATTCCTTTGACTCTTCAGAATTATTTAATATTGAAATTAGTTGATCTTTCAATATACTTAGTAGAATTCACTTGTAAATCCAAGTATTCCTTGTACTTTTCTTAGGGAACTCATTTATGACCTGTTCAATTTCTTTTTCTAAAATAAGCTTATTTGAGTATTCTATTTCTTCTTTTAATCTGAGCAGTTTATATTTTTGGAAATATTCTTCTATTTCACTTAAATTGCTAAAATTATTGGCATGTAATTGGGTAAAATAAGTCCTAATAATTGTTTATCATCAGTGAAATTTACTCTTTTCATTTTGATAGTCATTTTCTTCTTTTTTGATCTTATCAACCAATGGTTTTCTATTTTTTTTCATAAAATCAACTTCTAATTTTATTTATTAATTCAATGGTTTTCTTACATTAAATTTTATTAATCTCACATTTAATTTTTAAAAATTCTAATTTGTTGTTTCATTGGGTATTTTAAATTTGTTTTGTATTTAAAAAAATTTCATACCCAAATTATTAGTCTATTCTTTCTCTATTTTACTGATGCAGAAATTTAGAGATAGTAATCTGATTACTGCTTTTGCTATATCCCATAAGTTTTTGTATGTTGTTTCATTATTTTCCATTTTTTTAGTAATTACTATGACTTACTTAAGATTAGGTTTTTAAGTTCCTAATTAATTTTTAATTTATGTTACCATGGTTCCTTATTAAATATTGTTATTACATTGTGATATGAAAAGGATGTATTTAATATTTCTGCTTTTTTTTTTGCCTTTATATAGTTTTTGTGCCTAATATGTTGTCAGTTTTTGCAAAGGCCTCATGCACTGCTGAGAAAAACGCATATTATTTTCTATTTTGATTCAATTCTCTCCAGATATTTATTGTATCTAGTGTAGTTAAGATTCTGTTCATCTTGTTGGCTTTTTATTTTATTTTATTTTATTTTATTTTTATTAGACTTATCAATTTTGAAGAAGAGAAGATTAAAGTTTTCCTCATTATAACAATGTTGCTGTCTTTTCTCACCAGTAATTAATTTAACTTTTCAATTAAAAATTTGGGTGCTATAGCATTTGGGGCATATAGGCTTGGTATTCAGAATATTTAATTGTCTATGCTATCTTTTACCATAATTTTATCATAATAGTTTTCCTGTTTATCTTGAAATCTGTTTTAGCTTTAACTTTGTCAAGATCATGATTGCTATCCTTTTTAGCTGAAGCATACTAAATTCTATTCTTTCCCTTTATTTTTATTCTATGTGACTTCAGTTTAAAATGTGTTTCTTGTAATTACTTATTGTGGGAGGATTCTGGTTTTTAATTCATTCTGTTCTTTGTATATTTTATGGGCAAATTCATCCCATATAATTACTAGTTGAACATTTCCTTCTATCCTATTTTTGTCATTATTTATCCTTCTCTTCTCTACTTTAACTGTCCTCAAATGTTTAAGTGGTTTTTAACTACTGCCTCCCTAATTCTGTATCCCTTTTAAGAATCCCTCCTTTATCCTCTCCTCTTACCCTCCCATTCTTTAATGTACCCATACTTCTAAGAGTCACCCCTTTATCCTCTCCCCTTATCTTCCTATTTCTACCCATGTATAGGCTTGCAAAGCACCAAAATAATAATAGCACTCTTAAGAGTTACTGATAACATTTTCCCTTGTTAGAAGTAAACATTTTTATCTTATTCAATTCTTTAATGTTAACTTTCTTTTCATAATTTTCTTGCATTACTCTTTTTTCTCTAATTTTTCTCAACCTCAACCTCTCCTTTGATGTTTTTCACTTAACAGTATTTTATTTTTTCCAATTACATGTGAAGATAGTTTTGAACATTAGTTTTTTTTAAATTTTGAATTCAATTTTTTTTCCTCCCTCCTGTCTTTCTTTTTCCCTTTCTCAAGACAGCATGCAATCTTATATATATTATACGTGTAGACTCATTTAAACATTATTTCTATATTTATCATATTGAGAAAAAAAATCAGAACAAAACAAAAACCATGAGAGGGGAAAAAAGTGAAAAGGGTATGCTGAATCCAATGTGATCACCACATTGCTGAGAAGATCTCTCTATTATATCACAAAACTTTCCTGTTACTATGCACGATATTCTCCCCACTTCACTCAGCATCAGTTCATGTAAGTCTTTCCAGGTTTCTTTCTTTTTTTTTTTTTTTTTTGAAATCTCCCTGATCGTTATTTCTTACTAAATAATATTATTTTATTTCATACACAGTCATTCCTCAGTTGATGGGCATTCACTCAATTTCCAGTTCCTTGCCACTACAAACATTTTTGCCCATCTAGGTCCTTTTATCTTTTTTATGATCTTTTTGGGATACAGATCTAGGAGGGACACTGCTGGATCAAAAGATTTTCTTTTTTCTTTTATTTTTAAAAATTATTTTTTATTTTTTCTTATTATCGATTCTTATTATTAATCATTAATTTTTAAGATACACATTTCTTTGATTCATGTTAGTAGAGAAAAATCAGAACAAAAGGGAAAAACCACAAGAGGAAAAAAAAAAGTGAACATAGCATGTATTGATTTACATTCAATTTCAACAATTCTCTTTCTGGATGCAGATGGCATTTTTTATGCAAAGTCTATTGGGATTGTTTTGGATCACTGAATCACTGAGAAGAACCAAGCTTTTCATAGTTGATCATTGCACAATCTTGCTGTTACTCTGTACAGTGTATTCCTGGTTCTGCTTGTTTTGCTCGTCATCAGTTCATGGAATCTTTCCAGGCCTTTCTAAAATCAGTTTGTTCATTTTTTTAATGGAACAATAATATTATATTAACTTCATATACCATAACTTATTCAGTCATTCCCCAGTTGATGGGCATCTACTCATTTTCCAATTCTTTGCCACCACAAAAAGAGCTGCTACAAACATTTTTCACACGTTTTCCCTCCTTTATGATGTTTTTGTGATATCGACCTAGTAATGGCATTGCTGGGTCAAAGGGTATGTATGGTTTTATAGCCCTTTGGGCATAGTTTCAGATTGCTCTCCAGAATGGTTAGATCATTTCACAACTCCACCAATAGTGCATTAGTGTCCCAGTATTCTCACATCCCCTCCAACACTTATCTTTTCCTATCATCTTAGCCAGTCTGAGAGGTATGAGGTGGTATCTCAGAGTTGTTTTAATTTATACTGGTTTGCAGCATTTTTTCATATGACTATTAGTGGCTCTAATTTCATTGTCTGAAAATCGCCTATTCCTATCTTTTCACCATTTATCAGTTGGGGAATGACTTGTATCCTGATAAATTTGACACAATTCTTTATATATTTTAGAAATGAGGCCTATATCAAAAACACTGGGTATAAAAAAAAATTCCCAGCTTTGTACTTTCCTTTTAGTCTTGTTTGTGTTGATTTTGCTTGTGCATAAACTTTAATGTGATCAAAGTTGTCCATTTTGCATTTCATAATGTTCTCTAATTCTTTATTCGTCATAAATTCCTCCCTTCTCCAAAGATTTGATAAACTATCTTTTGCTCTCTTAATTTGCTTATGGTATTCCCCCCTTATGTCCAAATCATGCATCCATTTTGATCTTATTTTGGTATAGGGTGTGAAATGTAGACCTGTATCAAGTTTGACATATTTTACAGTTTTCTCAGCAATTTTTGTGAAATAGTGATTTCTTATCCTAGAAACTGGATTTTGGGAGTTTATCAAAAAATAATATAAAAATAATTACTCTATTCCTTGATTATTTTGTCATGTGTATCTTACCTATTCCACTGATCCACCACTTTGTTTCTTAGCCGGTTTCTTAACCAGTTTGCTGCTTTATAATATAGTCTTAGGTTTGGTACTGTATTTTTAAAATTAGTTTCCTTGATATTCTTGCCCTTTGTTCTTCCAGATGAATTTTGTTATTTTTTTTCTAGCTTTATAAAATTTTTTTTGGCAGTTTGGCTGGCATGACTGTGAACAAACAGACAAATTTTAGGTAGAATTGTCATTTTTATTAGTTTGGCCTAATAAATTTCATGAGCAATTGATATTTTTTTCAGTTGTTTAGATCTGACTTTATTTGTGTGAAGTGTTTTGTAATTGTGTCCATATAGTTCTTGGCAGGACAACCAAATTGTCCAAATTTTGTCTACATTATTTTAAATGGAATTTCTCTTTCTATATCTTGTGGCTGGGCTTTGTAACATAATAGAAATCTGATGATTTGTGTGAGTTTTTTATAACCTGCAACTTTACCAAAGTGGTTACTTATTTCCAGGATTTTCTAAGTATAGCATCAGATCATCTGCAGAGAGTTAGTTTTATCTTCTCATTGTCTATTTTAATTCCTTCTTCTTTTCTTATTGTTAAAGCCAACATTTCTAGTACAAAACTAAATAATGATAGTGATAATTGGCATCTTGTTTCACTCCTGATCTCACTGGGAATGCATCGAGCTTCTCTCCATTACTAATCATGATTGCTGATGGTTTTAGGTAGATGCTGCTTATTATTTTGAGGAAAACTCACTTTATCCCTATGTTTTCTAGTGTTTTTAATAGGAAGGGGTGTTGCATTTTGTCAAAAGCTTTTTCTTCATCTGTTGGTTATGATATGATTTCTATTGCTTTTGCTATTGTTATGGTCGATTATGGCAAGAGTTTTCCTGATATTGAACCAGCCCTGTATTCCTGGTATAAATCCCACTTGGTTATACTGTATTATCCTGCTAATAAATTGTTGTAATCTCTTTGCTAATATTTTATTTAAAATTTTTTTATCGATAGTCATTAAGGAAATTGATCTTTCTCTGTTTTGTCTCTGCCTGGTTTAAGTATCAGTATCATATTTGTGTCATAGGAGGAATTTGTTAGGATCCCTCTTTACCTGTTTTTCCGAATAGTTTACATGGTCTTGGAATTAATTGTTCTTTAAATGTTTGGTAGAATTCATTTATAAATCCATCTGGCCCTGGAGATTTTTTCTTAGATCATTGACGGCTTGTTCACTTTCTTTTTCTACAATGGGATTATTTAAGTAATTTACCTTCTTTTCTGTTAATCTCTGTAATTTATATTTTTGTAAATATTAATTCTTTTTGTCTATATTGTCACACTTGCTGGAATCTCTGGGCAAAATAGCTTGTAATTATTGCTTTCATTTCTTTTTCATTGGTGGTAATTTCACCCTTTTCATTTTTGATGCTGGAAATTTGTTCTCCCACCCCCTTAATTTTTTCTAATTAAATTAGCCAAAAATTTACCCATTTTGTTGGTTTTTTCATAAAACCAATTCTTAATTTTATTACTTGGTTCAAGTTTTCTTATTTTAAATTTTATTAATCTATCCTTTGCGTTTCAGAATTTTTAAATTGCATGCCCATTTCATTGATCCCTTCTTTCACTATTTTATTCAAGTGAATATCTAGAGATGTAAAATTTCTCCTAACAACTGCTTTAGCTATATCCCATAAATTTTGAGATGTTGTTTTATTATTGTCATTCTCTTGGATGAAATTATTATTTCTGTGATTTGTTGTTTGACTCACACATTCTTTAGAATTATTTAATTTCCTATTGATTTTTAGTCTATGTTTCCCTGATCTTTTATTGAATATAATTTTTCTTGAGTCATGGTTTGAAAAGGAAACATTTATTTTTGTCTTTCTTCATTTGATTGTGAAGTTTTTATGCCTTAAAATACGTGGTCATTTTTTTATGTAGGTATCATGTGCTGCTGAGAAAAAGATTATGTTCCTTTCTGTCCCTATTCAGTTTTCTTCAAAGATCATATCTAGGTTTATAGGATTCTATTAATCTCCCAAGTTTCTTTCTTGTTTATTTTGTGTTTAGATTTGTCTAATTCTAAGAGGTGAAGGTCAAGGTCTCCAACTAGTATAATTTTGGGGTCTCTTTCTGTAACTGACTTAATTTTTTCTCTAAGAGTTTGGATGCTTTACTACTTAGTGGATATACATTCAGTATTGTTACTACTTCATTGTTTATGGTATCCTTTAACAAGATATAGTTTCCTTCCTTATCTCTTTTAATTATCTCTTTTTACTTTTCATTTATCTGACATTAGAATTGCTACCCCTGCCCTTCCTTCTATCCAGCCAGTCTCTTTTCTTTCCTCTTTTTCCTATTTTTAATAGAATAATATAAATTTCCATACCCAACTGAGTGATTGTCATTTCCTCTTTGAGCCAAAACTGATGAGATTAAGTTCTAGACAGTGCTCATTCCTCTCCCTTTTCCCCCTTAGTTATACTAGGTCTTTTGTACTTTGTCATCTGATATAATTTTTCCCACTATATCTCCCCTTTTCTCTTCTTCCAATACAATTCTTTTTCCATTCCTTATATGTCTTTTTCTTTGATATCATCACAACAGAGTCTATTCACAACTGTAATGCGCTGTCGTCTCCAGAAGCTGCGGGATCGCTGTCTGGGAAGAGATCTGCTGTTTCTACTCAAATCTTTCAGACAGATTCTTCTTCCTGTAGTGAACCGTTGTCTCCAGGCAGTTGCTGTTAACTCTTGTCCTTAGAAGTGACTTCCCTTCCTGCAGAGAGCCCCGTCAGGCCTGATGTAATACAGAGAGTCTTCTTCTTTCTCTGAGAGTCCTCTCTTTTATTCTCCCAGAGAATGGGCGTGGGATAATGCAAGGGCTTCTGGGAAGAACCACCCCAGCCAATGAGCTTGCCCCCTCTATCAAGTCAACCTGAGTTTTCACCTTGTAATTGTCCAGAAAACCTGAATTCTCACCTTGTCACTGTCCAGACAACCTCAGATCTCACTTAGTAATCCTAACATCTCCCCCTTTCTTTTGATTTAGAACATAGGACAGTCATGACCTTGAAACATAAATCCATCAATATGGGAAGTATTACAGATAATTACATAAATTACATAAGCATATAGTAACATAGTAACATAACACATGCTAGAAGTATATAACATAATCATAAATTGAAAATTTATAAATGTCCATAAGTCCATTGTCCATTAGTCTCATCTTGTGTGAGGAAGTCCAATGATTCCTGCTGGTTTTAAAGTTCTTTAACAGTCTTCTTATTATCCATGCTCTTTCAGTGTCAGATGTTTCTTAGATCTTCTCCTTTATTTTGAGGTCTTTCTCTTTTTCTGTCTCTCTCTGATGGACAAGGCGAATATGACTCGTTGGCACCCATCTGATTCCTTCTCCTGCTGAAGAAATACAAGCAAACCCTCTCCCCCAGGCAGTTAACCTATCTGGTCCCTTCCATTCACCACTTTCTGGATCTCTCCACATCACCTGGCGATTATCTAAGGACAGTGGAGATGCTCTCACTGGACACTGCCCTTCTGGTGGGTTATAAAACCTGTCTGCTGGAGCCAGTGCATCTTTGTCAAAAATTAGAAAATTAATGGTATAGAGAACTAAATTTAGAAGTTCCCTAGGGCTACCTGTGGCTCCCCCTTTCTTTTGTTTTTGGAGGAGTGTCTTAATATCTCTGTTTCTTCTCTCTACTATTGCCTGCCCTTGAGGATTAAAGGGTATGCCCGTGGTATGTAAAATCTTATACTGTGCACAAAAGTGTGTAAAATGTTTGGACGTATATGCAGGTCCATTGTCTGTTTTTATTGCTTGTGGCACACCCATAATTGCAAAAGCTTGTATAAGGAATTCAGTGACCACTCGGGCTGTCTCTTTTGCTGCTGGCATTGCAAATGTGAATCCTGAAAAGGTGTCTACCACGACATGAATAAAAGATAGACGACCAAAAGATTTATAATGGGTCACATCCATTTGCCAGATTTCATTGGGTCTCAAACCACGAGGATTCTTCCCTGGAGGGAGTGTAGGAGCATGGAAAGGAAGACAAGCTGTACAGCTTTTTACTATGCTCCTAGCTTCCTCTCTTGTGATTCCAAATTGTAAACGTAAAGCTCGAGCAGCCTGATGATATTTAGAATGAGATTCTTGTGCTTCCTGAAATAAAGGACTACTGGCTAACATGGTTAGAAGGCTATCTGCCTTTGAATTTCCATCAAAAATGGGACCTGGAAGTCCACTATGTGAGTGGACATGCAAGATATAAATCTTGCCTGGATGTTTTCTCACTTGCTCTTGAAGTTCCTTAAAGAGCTGATAAATATTGGAGGCTGCAAATTTTATTTGGGCTGTGGCAATTCTTTGTACTACACCTACTGAATAGGCTGAATCAGTAATTATATTTACGTCTCCTGGGTAATAAGTGAGAGCTAGCATGATAGCAAATAATTCATTCTGTTGAGTGGATTGAAAAGGAGTCCTGATTACTCTCTTTATGGTTAAATCATGAGAGTATATGGCACAAATATTTTCTTTGGAGGCATCTGTAAAGATTGTTGGTCCTTTAAGAGGAACCTTAGAAACCTTTTCTTCAAAAATCCATCGCCAATTATGTAGTAGCCGGGTAATCTTTAATGGAGATCCATGTGCAAAATTTGGAGCGGTGGCTAATAAAATTTGCCATTCTGGGATGGTCTCACAGCATACATTAATTTGTGCGTTAGTATAGAATGTGTATATTTTTTCAGGACTTATTCCAGATAATTGTGTTACTCTCTTAATAGCCTTTAATAAAATCCTAGCCACAAGCACTGGGTAAGGTGTAAGGCTTTGTTCTGGTTGTGCTGGGAGGTTCACCCACTCAATCACTCTGTCTCCTTGATGAAGGACTGCTGTGGGTGCCTCTTTTGTAGCAAAAACTGATATTTCCAAGGATTTTTGAGTGACTCTTTCAACCACATTGGATAAAGCCAGTTCAACTTCTCTCAAAGCCTTTTGTGCTTCTTTTGTAAGCTGTTCTCACTTAGTAATCCTAACACACAACCATATTTTTTATTCATGTCTAACTGCCCCAGTAACAAATAGAATTCTCAAGAGTTGCAGATGCCATTTTCTCACATCAGGATATAAACAGTTTAACCTTTAATATGTATATATTTTCTCCTGTTTACCTTTCTATGTTTCTCATGAGTCCTGTCTTTGAAGATCAGATTTTCTGTTTAGTTTTGGTTAATTTCAACAGAATTGATTGAAAATGTCTTAATTCATTGAAGATCCATCTTCTCCCCTGAAAGATGCTCAATCTTGCTGAGTAGTTAATTCTTGGTTGTAACCACAGTTCTTTGCCTTCTGGAATATGGTTTTCTAGGCTTTCTGATCCTTTATTGTAAACACTACAAGATCCTGGGTATTCTTGACTGTTGCTCCTTAATATTTGATTTGTTTTTGTCTGGCTGCTTGCCGTACTTTTCCCTTGAGATAATAGTTCTGGAGTTTTGCAACAGTATTTCCAGGGGTTTCCTTGTGGGATTTCTTTCTGGAGGTGATTGATGGATCCTTTCAGTGACTGGTTCCTTATCTGGTTCTAGTATATCAGGGCAGTTTTCTTTGATGTCTTGAAGAATACTATCAAGGCTTTTTTTTTTGTCCTGGTCTTCAGGTAGATTAGTAAGTTTTAAATTGTCTCTGTTGGATCTACTTTCCAAATTGGCTGATTTTTCCAATGAGGTACTTCATGTTTTCTTCCATTTTTTCATTCTTAGTTTGTTTGACTGATTCTTGATGTCTCATAGTCATTAGCTTTCATTTACCCCATTCTAGTTTTTAATGTATGATTTTCTTCAGTTAGCTTTTGCATCCCTTTTTCCATATAATTAATTCTACTTTTCAAAGTGTTGTTTTTTCCCAGTGGATTTTTTTTTTTTTTTGCATTTGACCTATTGTATTTTTTAAGAAATTGTTTTCATTCAGTTTTTTTTTCTTTCCTTTTCTAAGCTGTTGATTCTCTTGCATACTTAACATTTCTTTTCTCAATTTTTTCTTCTACCCCTCTTATTTGCCTTTTGGAATTTTATGAGCACTTCCAAGAAACATCTTTGGGCTTGAGACTAATTTTTATAATTCTTTAAGATTTCTAATGTGGGCAGTTTATTCTCATTTGAGTTGATGCTTTAGTCTTCTCTGTCACCATAGTAGTTTTTTATGGTTAAGGTTCTTTTGTTTCTTGCTCATTTTCTTTTCTTCTTTTTTTGTATTTCCTTTATTGTGACTTTTATTGTCAAGCTTTGCTCCTGGGGTTAAAGAGATGCTTGCTATTCTAAGCTTCTTTTGTGTTGAGCACAGGGGCTCTTGTGTTTGGTGTCTTGCTTACAGCATGGGGTAACCATACTTGTTCTTTCCAGGCAATAGTCTGATTTCTCAGAATTTGCCTTCTAAGTTGGTACTGGCCACTGGTCTCCTCTGGTACTGAGCCAGAACCAAGGGTCTCAGTTGCTGATCTGCTATGATATTAAGCCTCTTGTTGGCTTCCCCAGACACAAGCTGAGCTGAAAAACCACTTTTACCCCAGTGAGACTAATCTTTCTAGAAGTCCTGCCAATCTGTCTTGAACTGGAGAGTGGTTTCATTCTGTCAGACTGTTCAGAGGCTTGGTGTCGTGTAGTTTTTGAGGGAAACTGGGAGAGCTAGAGCAGCTTCCTTGCTTCACTTTGCCATCTTGGCTTCATCCCTTAAACTCATATCAAAAGGTTTTCACAGTTGATAGCCTTTTGGACGTAATTCCACCAATAACAGTGCATTAAGGCCCCAATTTTCCTATATGCCCTCTAACATTTATTATTTTCTTTTCATGTCACTTTAGTCTGATAGGGATAAAGGTGGCACCTAAGAGTTGTTTTAATTTGCATTTCTCTAATCAATAGTGATTTAGAGCATTTTTTAATATGAATATATATGGCTGTAATTTCTTCATCTGAAATGTTCATATCATTTGACCATTTATCAATTGGGGGATGACTTGTATTATAAATTTGACTTACTTTTCTATATATTTTAGAAATGAGGCCTTTATCAGAAACACTGGCTGTAAAAATTATTTCCCAGCTTTGTGATTCCCCTCTAATCTTGGTTGCACTGGTTTTGTTTATACAAAACCTTTTTAAATTTAATGTAATAAAAATTATCCATTTTGCATTTCATAATGTTCTTTGTTTCTTGTTTGGTCATAAATTCTCTTAAATATCTTGACAGATAAACTGTCACTTGTTCTTTTAATTAGCTTATGGTATTGTCTTTTATGTCTCAATTATAAGTCCATTTCAACTTTATCTTGATAATAGGGTGCTAGGTGTAGGTCAAAGCCTACTTTCTGCCATTATTTTCCAATTTTCCCCAGCAACTTTTGAAGATAGTGAATTCTTATCCCAGAATTTGGAGTCTTTGGGTTTATCAAGCACTAGATAGCTATAGCAATTATGTCTTGTGTACCTAATCTTTCCCACTGATCCACTACTCTCTCTTAGCTAGTACCAAATGGTTTTGATGACCATTGCTTTATAAAATAATTTTAGATCTGGTATGACTAGGTCACCTTACTTTGCATTTAAAAAATTTATTTCTTTGATCATCTTGACCTTATGTTCTATAAAATAATTTTTTTTGGCAGTTTCATTGGTATGTCATTGAAAAGATAGATCAATTAATTTAAAATTGTCAATTTTTATAATCACTTGGCCTACTTATGGGCAATTGATAATTTTCCAATTGTTTAGATCTAACTTTATTTTGTGGGAAGTGTTTTGTATTTGTGTTTATATAGTTCCTGGCTTTGTCTTGGCTGGTAGACTCTCAAATACTTTGCATTGTCTACTACTATTTAAGTGAAATTTCTCTTTCTATCTCTTGCTTCAGGGCTTTGTTGGTAATAAATAGAAATGCTGATGATTTGTGTGGGTTTATTTTATATTCTGTTACTTTGCTAACATTAATTGTTTCAAGTAATTTTAAATTGGTTCTCTAGGATTTTTTTATGTAGAAAGAGTGATAGTTTTGTTTCCTCATTATATAGTCTAATTCCTTCAATTTCTTTTTCTTCTCTTATTGCTAAAGCTAACATGTCTAGTAAAATGTTGGACAATGGTAGGAATGATGGGCGTTCATATTTGGCCCCTAATCTTACTAAAAGGCTTTTTTTTAGCTTATTCCCATTAATGTATAATGCTTGCTGATGGTTTTAGATATATGGTACTTAATATTTTAAGGAAAACTCCATTTATTCCTATGCTTTTCTTTGATTTTTAAGCTCTTCCAAAATTCTTTCTGGATTTGTGATCATTTTGTTTTTTTCTTTGGGATTGAAGTAGCTGTTTTAACTTTAATATCTTCTTCTGAATTGGACTCAGATTTTTTTTAAAATCAATATAGAGGCTATCTATAGTAGGGTTATTTCTCTATTGCCTAGTTTATTATTTTTTTAAGTGGCTTATTTCTAATCTGTTAATTTAGGCTCCAGTCCCAGGGTGTGGGGAATAATATCTCAGCTTTCTTTGTGGTGGTGTTTTCTGAGCTCAACCCAGAGGTCTGATTTTAGATACTCTTTTGTGTTCCTACCTCTGCTGGTCTTCAGCTTACTCTGCCCTGGAATCCAAACCTGGGACTTCACTCTCTTGAGAGTGCTCACAGCCAGCAAGGTTCTCACTCTTTGTGACCACATTCACCCACGAGTGCTTGCTTTTTCTTCTTTGCCAACAGCCACAGCCTAGGACGGTGTCGGGTCATCCTACCTGGGCCCAGTGTCCAGAGCCAGTGAAAGGCTTTGTAGTCTTCCCCTGACCTGCTGTTTTATCCCCCTTCATAGGCTGCTTTGCCACACAGCTGCCCCGAGGGCTTATTGTTTGTTGATTCAGCAGTATCTGTACTTCAAGCCAGTCAAAACAACACTTTGATAAGATAGGGCTTTTCATAAAGTCCTCCCAAGTGGTTTTAATTATTTTTGCAGTTCCAAGTTCACTTTGAAGCATTATTATATATTTGTGGGAGAATTTAGAAGAGCCAGATAACTTCTTGCCTTTTTTTGCTATCTTCTCAGAATCCTCATTAAGTTGATTTCTTCACAAACTAATTCCTTCTTTAATTCTTGTTTTTCAGACAATGAATTCTAAGCCTGCATTCCCACCATCCTTAGACATGGATTTGAAGATTTCTCACATAGAATGCCTTGCCAAGGAAATTTTGGTGAAGTTTCAGGGCAAATATGATATTGAATGTGAATTTGACTATCACATATTGCAGAGTGAAATACAGCACATCCCCAAAACCTGCAATAATGTTGGCGTTGGTGAATTTTGTTTGGTGGAAGAAAAAGAATCCGGAGAATGGCATAGAGGACAAGTCTTGGAAACTAAAAATCAGTTCTATAAAGTATTTCTCATAGATTGTGGGAAAGAATTGAGAGTCAGTGCTACCCATGTGGCTTCTGCCTGTGACAACTTATTTGAACTCCCTCCAAGGATAGCAGTTGGGGTTTTTGCCAACATACTACCTCTTGGGGAGAAGTGGTCTTCCAAGGCTTTAAATTACTTCATGTCATTAGTAGGACTCCAAGTGAAGGGACACGTGCAGGCCATTATGCCTCATCAAATGGTTCTTCTGGAAGTGCCAAGAATCATCTCTGAGCTTCTTGAGCTGCAGTTGGGAAGGCTTGTGGATGGAGATTCCTTTCGTCTTATTGTAGAAATGTTAAAAGAATTTCCCCCGAATCCCTCTTGTTCCCAAATGCCAGATGTACTGCAGCAACAATATAAAAGACTCAGTTCTTTCAGCAACAACGATATTTCACCCAGTTATCAACATGTCCTAGATAACTTGCAGCCATCCCTGTCAATTAACTGTATGGAGAGTGTGAAAATCGCTTCTGCCGTCAGTGCCAGTAGGTTTTATTGTCACTTAACAAAACGGTTGCTGGAGCTGGAAAACTTAACCACAGCCATGTCTTTGCACTATGAAGCAATCAGCAGAGAGAGAAATCCTTCAAGTGATAATTTTGGACTGCTTTGTGTTGCCAAGAGGAGAAATAGACAGTGGTATCGAGGGATTCTCCAGCAGCTCCTGCCCCATGACCATGTGAAAATTTGGTTCATGGACTTTGGCAACAGTGAAGCTGTGCCCTCCAGCTATGTGAAAAAACTTAAGCAAGAGTTCAGTTTAGTGCCATTATTTTCTTTTCCATGTTCTCTGTCACATTTCAGTAATCCAAATAAAGACATAAGGAATTCTCAGCTTAAGTTGTTTAAACAGGCTTTATTAGGACAGATGGTGTTTGCACATATCGATCAGTTTGATCCTGAGGAGCGCTTGTATTACGTGACCTTCCACAGTCAAGAATCTGTGATCAGCCCCAAGAATCTGCTGCAGGTAGCCAGACGCCCTCTGGCACACAGCCTGCTGATGGAGGGAGAAACACCTCAGCCTTCGGGAGACAAAAAGGCCTCTCTCGGAAACAGTCCTCAAGTGGAAAGCTTTACGGGTGAGTTGACCCCATTAAGCTCTACACCAGAAAAAGACCCTTTATCAAAGGTGGCCATATGCTGGAAGACAGTAGAAATGAAAGTAAACTTTGCCTATGTGGCTTTTGTGGAGTATGTTCTGAACCCGTCAAATTTCTGGGTACGCACTAATGATCATCAAAACAGATTCCAAGACTTAATGAAGAAGATAGGAGAATTGTATGATTCTTGTGAGAAGGAAGAAATGATTCTTAGAAAACCAGAGCCTGGATTATTTTGTTGTGCTCGGTATAACAAGGACATGCATTTTTATAGAGCTGTCATCACTGAAGTCAATGGTTATAAAATTAATGTTTATTTTTTGGATTTTGGAAATACTGAATCTGTACCATTTTATGATGTAAAAATTTTGCTGCAAGAATTTTGTGAATTACCAGCACTAGCAATGTGCTGTTCCCTGGCTCATGCATGTCCTACAGAAGATATATGGGTGAAGAAAGCAACTGATTTTTTTAAAAAGACAGTATTTGACAAAGCACTCCTACTTAAAGTTGTAGCCAAGAAAAATGACAAATATATTGTTAATGTACAGTGTGTTGAAGCCTCTGGGAAAGTTAATGTTGTTAGTCTTATGGTGCAAGCTGGTTATGCAGAATATTGGGAAGTAAAGCCAGAATGTTTTCCAAAACTTGGAGCAGACTTTTTAGGACCAAATTTAAAACCTGAGCACAACATTGCAGTTGTACAAGCCAAGCAGCCTCTTTTAACTATGGCTGGCCACAGTTTTGTGAGCAAATCAGAATTCTCAGTTGCTGCTTTTGCAGGATCAGAGAGTCCTTTTCCCAGAAATCTAGGGCACGTGTCTGGGACAAGTGAGCCTCTCCATCCATACAAAGAATACGTGTTCAAGCCTGGAACTGTTATCGATGTTAAGTGTTCATATTTCTCTTGCCCTGGAGACTTTTCTTGCCAGCTGCAGAGTAAGTTACCAGAGCTTATGCTGCTCATGGAGCAGATGCAGAAATATTATGGGACCCATAATGACCCTTATCAGGCAGGGCAGGTCGCTTGTGTTGCCAGGTATGCGAAAGATGGAAAGTGGTACCGAGCAGCTGTTCTGACTCAAGTGTCCCCCAGGGAAGTGGATGTCATATTTGTTGACTATGGTAACCAGGAAAGAATTTTATTTAAAGATCTTTGTGCTATTAACCCAGACTTCCTTATTTTAGAGGGTCAGGCATTTAGATGTAGTCTTAACAACTTAATCGAACCCGTTAATTCTGAATCATTCAGTTGGACAACCAAGTCTTGCATAGACTTTGGAAACTTCATTTCTTCATACGATGGCCTATTGACTTGTATCATCTATGCTTTAGTTTTAATACAGCCAAATTGCCTGTGCAACATAGTTGACCTGAGGACACCTTTCATCAGTGCCCGGGAATTTCTGGTCAATTGTGGTTGTGCACAGCATAGTGCATTTTTAAAGTCTTTGCCAGCATCAGTGAGCCTTTACAGTTTCTGCTATTCTTCTTTTAACTTAAAAATCGGAAGTGAAGAAGAAGTTTATATATCTCACATCCGAAGTCCAAAAAAATTTTATTGTCAACTGAGGAGAAATAATCGAAGCCTGGAGGTTATAGCGGCAAAGATCGAAGAGATCAGTAACTTCTCAAATTATCCAAAATTTGAAGGCAAAACAAGATTGTGTTTGTCTAGATATTTTGAAGATGGTCTCTTTTACAGAGCAATAGCATCTCCTGTGGACTTATCATCGTATTTATTGGTATATTTTGTGGACTTTGGAAATAAACAAATAGTAGAAGGAAATAAATTGATGCCTATTTTAGACCATTCTTCAGAGTTGCTTTTTACACCTATGCAGGCAATAAAGTGCTATCTCTCAGATCTTCGAGAAGCAGATATTCCAACAGAAACCAATATCTGGTTTGAAGAAAACTTTTTAGGAAAATCCCTGAAAGCAGTGGTAGTGTCTAGGGATTCAGATGCCCAGCTTGGCTTAGAACTATATGATGGAAATCAGCAGATAAATCAGAAAATTAAAACCTTGCTTCAAGTGTCTGGGAAAAAATGTGACCAAGGAAGATATATAGAAAAGTTTCATAAGAAATATGAAAATAAAATGTTGAGTAAGGCATCATCAAAAGACAAAGTATATCACTGTCATTCTACTATAACGAAAACTAATCATCCCAAGTTTCTGGAAAACAAAGTGGATCACATTGTGAATTCTAAAGATGTACACGTTAAACTTTTAAGATTGGCAGACTCTTCTCCGATTGAGCCTGTTTTAAAAAACAAGGTGAACCAGCCTTTAAAGGTGAGACTAAAAAATACCAATGAAAAAACTATCCCTGAATCTGCTTCCCAGTTTGACTTAATTAATGAAGGAAAACCAGTATGTGCTGCATCAGAAACTTGTATAGCTAGACCGTGTATAGCTATATCAAAAGCAGAGAGTGTGACTAGACCACAGATCTCTGACCTTCCTCCTCCTCCCGTCCATCTAAATGCCAGAGTTAATGCCTACATATCAAATATATGGAGTCCAGCAAGTTTCCACATTCAGCTAGCCGAGAGTGAAAAGTTAATCTTTACACTTGCAAAAGAACTAAATGAAGGGATGGCAGATCTAGACAGAGAGAGTGAATTGACTGCACTTTCAGTGGGGGATCTCGTGGTTGCAAAGTATGCTGTCGATAATGCCTTATATCGAGCAGTAATTAAGAACATTGTATCAAGGAATTCTTTTGAAGTGGAATTTATTGACTACGGTAACACAGAAATTGTCACTTTGTCCCAAATCCATGAGCTTGATAGGAAATTTTTGACTGTTCCTCAGCTTGGCCTTCATGCTTTTCTTAGTGGAGTAAGATATAATGAGCCCGATGAATTATGGGACAGCAAAACAGTAGGTTACTTTGCTGAAAAAGTCAATAACAAATTAATTTCTTGTGAATTTCTGAAGAAGCATGAGCAAAAATGGGAAGTAAATATTATCTGTGATGAAAAGTGTGTTGTTAATGAAATGATGAAGTGGATAGCGTGTTCAAAGAAGCGAGAAAAAGTATCAAAAGTACCTGAAACTGTCTCTAAAAAAGTGACTCTTGGTATTGATAATAAAGAAAAGAAAGGGTCAAATGAAAATAAACGACCTAGAGCATCCTGCCACCAACCAGCTAAAATCCCCAAGTCTGAGTTGAAGCCTGGACAGCTTGAAAAGGCTGAGATACTTCATATTTCAAAATGTGGAAACTTCTCAGTGAAACTAAGTAAAAATGCACAGGTATCCTCCAGCTTGCTTTCTTTGATACTTAAAGAAGCCAAGGAAAACCCTTTCTTGCCTGTAGAAAATATAGAAGAAGGCTTAGAGTGCCTGACAAAATCTAGATTCACAGCCACGTGGTGCCGTGCCAAGGTGGAGAAGTGTTTGGGGGAAGAGAAGATGCTCGTTTATTTGCTGGACTGTGGCCGCTACGAAGTGGTGCCCTTGTTGGGGACGAAGGAGCTCAGCCACGAGATTCGAAGCATCCCCCAACAAGCAGTGCCTTGCAAGTGGATTTGGATTGAAAATGCCAGAAAGATGTCACTTGAGTCCACGGCGCACTTATTCTCCCACCTGGAAACCAAAATCCTCTTCCTCCGCTATCTGGATTCTGCCTGGGAAGTCGAGATCTTGGTGGACGGCCTGTTGCTGTTGGAATATCTTAACTTTAGAGTTAGTCAGAATGAGGAAAGAAAGCAGAATCGTTCAGAAATCGTTCTCAGCGTGGAGTCGAAGAGCCCCGTGCTGTCCTTCAGAATGAACTCTGTTAAGTGGGCTCTTCTCCAGACTGACCGACAGTACAGAGGCTTTGCCACAGCCATTTCTGACCCCTCGGACTTCTGTATGCAGCTGGAGGACTTCTTTGATACCATGACTTCGCTGTGTAGACTGCTTTGGGCTCTGCCTGATCACCTACCTACTCTGCCTCCACAGCTGGTCATTGCAGGGTCCAGCTGTTTATTCAGATGTGGGTGGGACGACCAGTGGAAGAGGGCCGAAATTTCTGAAGCCTCCACTCAGTCAGTGCAGCTTCTGTTGGTGGACTATGGCTTTTCCGTAAGCATTCCCCGTTCAGAGTGTGCTAACCTCCGAATCCTTCCCGAGGAGCTTTTGGGTTTGCCCCGGTTGACTTACCACTGTGCCTTACATGGTATCCTCCCTTCTAATGGGGACCACTGGGAGGAGGCTGCAAAAGCTTTTTTTAAAGACTTGCTGTCCAAGCCGGGCTTGTTCTTTCAGCCTCAGAAGTATAGCCCCGGGATGAAACTAGAAGTTGAGGTCACACATGGGAAAAATAGCCTAGCAGACCTACTAGTGGTAGCCGGACATGCCGTCTTCTCTAAAGAGGTGGCTCATTTGGTGGCAGTGAATAGCATCCAGTCTACGAAAATTGAATATAAATTGCAAGGAAGGCACTTTTATCCATTATTAGATAAGAAAGTTTTTCCAAATGAAAACGTACTTTTGACATGCACAGGGAAAGAGGGACCACAACAGTGGAAATTTGTTCCTTGGAAAGATGTCTACAAAAACATTTTTGGGAAGGCCACTCCTAGTACTTGTTTTCATTCTAGAAATTTGACCCTGAGGAAGAAAATTGGTAATGGAAAACACAAATCTAAAAGTACTATAAAGTTCGAGACATGTGAAAGAAACACATTTTGGGAAGGACATAATCACTGGAGGAACGAATCTCATTGCATTGAAAATAGTCCTGAAAACCCACCACCAGAAGGAGCGTGGAAAACATATAACCTTTGTACCAGAATAAAAACGTTGAACATCAATGAAGAAATGGTATTAGAAAAAAAGTCAAACCGTAAGTAACATATTATTTTTATTTAACTACCATTTAATGCATCATGGTTGAAATTTAAAATAAAATAAAAAAAAGTTCTCATATACACAGTATGATCATAGACAGGCCTGGCTTGTATAACAAACTCAACATATGAAAAAAATCTGAATTTACAAAATGAACACATTGTGGAATGTTCAATTTGTATTATAAAATGAGTCTTCACCTTTCCACAGAAATTTGCTATAAAGCTCTTTTAATTAAATTAAATAAAATAATTGAGATTTTACATTTTCATACAAAATATCAAAGGAGTCATAAACATGTCGTATCTATATTTAATATTTTCATTTCAAAAGGAAGTGGATTCTAGACTGCTTATGTACAGGGAGCCGATAGAATTGATACTTACTCTTTTGTCTGTCTTCTGTATGATGGTGCTCTATCCACTGCACCACTTAGCTGCCCCAAGTTAGAGAATTTTTAAAGTAACCTAAATGATATTCCTCAGATCATGTTACTTCGTAAAAGTAAAAACCAAAAACCTATTTGAAAAGCTTAGTAATTATGACAGAGATCACACACTAAATGTGAAACTGATGAGGATGTAGCAGTATCAAACATCCAATAGGAAGCTCGGGTTCTTGGAGTAACCCGGTGGTTCTGCCCTCCTGAAGCCCCCCAGCATTCACCATTAGTAGACTACCAAGGAGTGAACTTGAACTTCCCAGTTCATAGAGACTGCATTGTACGGTGCCGACAGTGACCTAGGGGGTCAGGCCCACATTGGAGTACACTGATGAGGAGGCTTATGAGGCTGCCCTTGTGGGGGTCTGAGGCCTTTACTCATGGAGTTTGCCAGGGACGCCTGCTTTTGCCCTGCAGCTCTTCCTAGAGCTGCTCTCTATACGTTTGGTTCAATCTGACTCACCTGTGCGTCTCCTGCTTCTGTGGGAGCTCCCCCATTCAGAAGTCCCCAAATGGGAAGATCTGAAACCCTCTCTCTTCACTTGCCTCTCCTCTCATTGGTTAACCCAACACCCTGTCAATACCATGTGATGGTGCTTTAAGACTTCTGCCTTCTCTCCCCTCTTGGATGTGAAAAGTGAGTGTTCGTTGCTCTGTGCTCACCTCATTGAACATGTCTTCATTCTCAGCCCATGATAGACTGTGCTTTGTGCCCTTTCTTCATTCTTGCACTTCACAGGATCTCCTCAAAAGTGTCCTGGGGCTTAATGTCTTCTTAGTTCCTTCTTTTCTATGCATAAAATGAAGGACTGAATGGTAATCACTCAGAACCTAGCATCTTGTTGCTTTGGGGCTTTCTCCACATTCATCATCTCTTGTGGTTCCATAATAGCACATCAGAATCACCTCCCACGGTCTGTTTGTCACTCCCTGCCCCAGCACTTATGTGTTTCTAGCATCTCACTTCCGTAGCATCTCACTAAGCACCTGCTGACGGGAGGCAGACCTCCCCGTAGCTATGACAACACTTGGATCTCCGGCTCCAAAGGGAGGGTCGATTTAGTTGCTTTTCTCTGCTCGATTCCAAAGTGCTTTCCAGAACGAGTGGGTGCAGCTGGGAGTGTGCGGCCTGGCCACAGCCCCTCCACAAAGGCCTCTCTCCATCCTTTGCCACCTGTGTTGATTTGCGAGACCCTTGGGGAAATCCAGAGCAGAGTTGGGGGGCTATTCCCTGGTATGGTCGTTAGGAGTTTGTAGCTCCTTTGGAAAGAAATTGCTTTTTGCCTGGTTTGAATGAGCCCAAGCTCTCCCAAGTGCCGCCTGACCAAAACAGACCGTCATCTTTGCCTCCAGACGCCCTTTTTTCAAACTGTCAGGGCGCCTGCTTTCTTCCAGTACCACCCGTTCATGATCTTGATTATGATTATGTGATTATCTTCCCCTCTTGATTTCCCTTAACAGCCTCGTGTCTGTTCTCTCTAATCAGTCTTACTTTTTCTTCTTTGTCACCCTCTCCTAGATACTCCTCTTTTTTATTCCTCACAAAGGCACAGCCTTGATCCAACCCCACATCTCCCTTTTATTGCATTTTACCCTTCTTTCCAGTTTCTTTGCCTCCAGTCTCTGCTACAGTCCATATTCCACAGTGGGCTTTAAAATAAAAATACCATCAGTCTGTCTGTGTACTAGTTAGTCAGCTAGACAAACCAGGAGGAAGGAGTAGGACCAATGAGTGACTGACGTTCCTCTCATCTGAACTGGGCAGAGGAGGAAAGAAGGCTGTGTGTGATTTGGGTTCAGAAGAACATTTCACATAACGGGGAAATGGGAAATAAAGCAGGGTGGGGGGGAGAAGGTGGCAAATTAAAGAGAAGCTAGATTAAGGGAGGGATCAGTCCTATGCAAAACAAGTGCTAAGGATATACCAGAAATATTTTAAATTTTTTTAGATAGCAAAGAATTGAAATCTGAGGAGATGTCCCTCACTGATGCAGGGTGAAGTGAGCAGAACCAGGCCTAGGAACGCTAGTCAGGACAGAGAATTCCCTGTGTAGAAACGAAAGGCAAAACATGACTCATGGAAATATGTTAAAAATTGTACATGTAAAATTTATGTTTGCTGTCTTGAGGCGGGGAGTGGAAGGGACAGAGAAAAAATTTGAAACACAAAATCTTAAAAATGAAGGTTAAAAACCATATTTATCTGGAATTGGAAAAATAACATGCCATTAAAAAAAAGTTTTTTTTCCCAAAAGATTACATATTGCAGAGAAGATGACTTCATTGGGAGATGAAATGCTCCCTACACTAAACACACACACACATACACACACACACACACACACACACACACACACACACACACACACACACCAAACCACATTTTCAATCTAAAAATGTTAAAAAAAAATGAAAGGCAAATTTGTGGGTCCCCTTGGGAAGAGAAATTTGGAAAGCGCTCGTTTGAATTAGCAGCACATAAAATACGGAATCATTTGGAGGAATATTCCCAGCTCTTAGGATGTCAGTAATGTCTATAGTGGAAGAGAAATGAAATGAAGAGAAAATAGACCCTCTAAAGAGATGAAGTGCATATAAAGACAGAGGAGCTGTCCAGAGGAGCCCTCCAGGGGCAAGGAGAGGAGTCTGGGCTGGGGTTCGGAGCTAGCATTTGTCTGGCTGAGGAAGGGTTTGGGTGAGGCATCTCTCAGCAATTAAAGCCAAGAGCCTTGTTCACGTAGCAAGCAAAGCTGTGATCTGGGGCTGGGAGGGCACTAACAACTGGGGAGAGCAGGGAAATCCCTTCTGGAAGGTGGGCCCAAATGGAACCTTGAGATAGGGGTGTTGGGAGCCGAGATGAGGAGGGAGGTTGTTCCAGGCGTATGGAGCAGCTTGTGCGGTGTCGGGAGGTAAGAGATGGGATGTTGTGAGCAGCACAGGGCTGGCAGCCAGCTGGAGCTGGGGGTACCAAAGCCAGGTCAGTCAGAAAAGGTGGGCCAGGGTAGGGGGGGCTGGACTTTAAGAGTTAGCCCACCAAATTTCCATGTTCATCCAAGAGACACCAAGGAACCATTGGAGCTTGGATGGGGGAACCTGGGCTTCAGGATGCAATGGTGGGGAGGGGAGACGTAGTGGAGCAGGGAGAGTTGAACAGGACCTGAATATATGTAAAGGGCTAGAACTGAGCAATGCACTTGGATAATGAAGCACGTGAGACTAATTGCCAATTGGACGGTTCCCTATTAACTTGTGTGAAGGTTGACCCTCCCCAGCTGTTCTGTGCTGACTTGATTGGTGGGACAAAGAGGGGGAAGTGACTTGTGTGGGAGGAGTAGGAGAAACTTGGGTGGTGGAACTCGTGCTCTCTCGCACTCGTGACCTGGCTTTGGAGGGGACGGTAAAGATCAAGAATAAAGACGTTTAGTGAGTTCCAGCAAACATAGCTGATAGCTCTGTCAGAGCCCAGAGGAGACATGGGAGAGAAGAGAAGGGAGACCCAGTAGCATGTGGTTGAGCTCTGGGGCTGTCACTGGCCCTAGCTTTTAGTTAACATCACACTGCTCATCTTTGTGATTTTCATGAGGAAAATCTCTAAAGGGCAAAGAATTGTAGGAGTGTCTTTATTTGTTATCGTGGGCATGTCTCAAAAGAAAACGTCCAGTAGTCTCTTAGAGATGGTAGTGAGATCTCAGCCGTGTAGATTGATTTAAGAGCCATCTGAGCAACAATTCTAGCCACAATTTTTCAAAATTTCATTTGAACTTAACCAGCTTTGAAATGAAAATAGATTGAGTTGTTTATGTAAATACTGCTGTATATTTACGAGTGATTTTACTTTGATTTCTCTGTTTTAAAGAAAGGGTTAATGTATTTTTTTTAAAAACATGTGTTTCTAAGTATAATAAGTAATATAATATAATTTCTAAATATATAATAAGTATATAAAGTTTTAAAGAATTAATTCATTCTTTTGTGAAACCACATGAAAAACAGTTGAACTTTTATTTTAGTAAGTGGCAATAACATTGGTAATCCATGGCTCTTTTTCCCCATGCTGCCACGTTAGGGTTTGAATAAGAAGCACCCCTTGACTGAAGAATGTTTGGTTCAAACAAGTTTCATAAAAGGGATGTGGGGTGTTTTTAACCCAGTTAGGCCAAGGGCCATTAACCTTAGCAAGCCCAGAGCTGTTCTGTTCTTGTTTTTCAGAGGAGGGAGGTAAGAACTCAGATCATTTATGCATCAGTTTGCCAGCTGCTGTTCACAAGGAACCCAATTCTGGGATCAGTTTGCCAGCTACTGTTCAAAAGGAAGCTAGTCCTGGGAGTCCTGAGGAATATGATGGTAAGTATCTGAAGGGGTGGGATCGATGTTGGGTTTCCCAGTTTCCCGTTCTCCCCTCACTTCAGAAGTGGGTGATTTCACTTAGAAATTAGGCTCAGGAAATCCAGTCCGGTAACTATTTCCCAAGTCTGATGATGAGCAGAGACTCATGTTCAGTTGAGGGCAGATAATCTGATTTGGGCTAAGCCATTGCTCCTCGTGCTCTGGAAACAGGAAGGGACCCACGTGTGTTTGAGCTTGATAAAAAGAACCGCAAAGTTGCACGAGAGAAGTAAGACGAAGTGGCTCTGAGGAGGCCTTTGATCTGGAGTGGGGGAAATGGAGGCAGGACAGGGACAGAGAGAGACGCGGGAGGCTCTCAAGTGTTTAGGGTGTATTGAGTTAGTCACAGGAGGATGCGGGTTCTGTAGCCTGAGGAGAGGAAGGCAGTTCAGGCTCAGGGAGCAGGGTCAAATGGAGCTTTGCCCATGAGGATGAGGGGTGTTGAGCTATGGGACACGATGGACTCCCTCTTCTCAAGGAGCTTTGCCTCTTCTGGACCTGTGCAGAGGAAGGGGATTGTGGGAGAAAGCGTGAGGATCAGTGGTTTGGGCCCTGAAGGTGGAGGCCCAGATTCTAGCCCTGAGTCTTCCTAAGCAGCAGGTAGGGAGGGGAAGGCTTTCCAGGCAGGGGAGGGAGGGGACCAGCTTCATGCTTAAGAAACCAGTTTGGCTGCAAGTAAAGGAGGAACTGTGCCAGAGAGGGCCTGTGGGAAAGGCCCTCTGTCTGCAGAAGGGGGGTTGCCATGTGTGCATCAGAACGGAGAAGGGAAGGGGTGCCAGGTGCTCACCTGAAATGTGGAGGTTTGGTTTGGGCCGGGCCGGCCCGCTCTTCGGTGTGGATGAACTCTGGGCTGGATGCCAGTCCGGTGCTCAGGACCAGCTGCAGAGAGACAAGGGCTGGAGCCACATGTGCATTTGTGGAGGAATGAGGATTGCCGAGCTCTCGGTCTGGGCAGGTTGTGACCATCATGGTAACAATAATGAAGCACCAGCATGGGGCAAGAGGAGGGAGGCGAGCCAGGAGAGATATGGTCCTTCATGCCCCGCGGGAGAGGCTGGCAGGAGGACCGACTGGCCCCTTGGACTGAATCTGCCTAGAGGTCCGCTGGATAAAGATGGGAAACGAGAGCCTGAATCTGGTCATCGCATCTTGGAGACGGGTTTCTCTGGACTTGTTTCTCACTCATTTCCTTGGCTGACTCCTTTCTCTTGTTCTCTTGTTCTTCATTGCTGATAGATCTCCTTACTTTCCTTCAGACCCAGATTCCTCAGCCGTGTCCTTCCTGTACCACCCCAACTCTGCCCCTCCCCTCTTATTGTGCCTTCTGGGATTCCTATTCCACAGTGAACTTCCTGGCACTCAGAGAACCTGGATTTCACCCACTTGTGTCCCTAGCTGTCTAGTTGTCCCTTCTCCTCCAAGCTCTCTTTTGGATCTCACCCGCACACGAGCCTGGAAGAGGAATGGAAAATGCTCGTTGCTCCTGTTGCTTTGTCTGGTCGTATCCAGAATAGTGAGATTCATCACCTGGCCCGCATCCTGGTGTCCGAATGGCCTCTTTCCAGGAGATCAGGGCTAGGCGCCCTATCTTCCTTTTCATCCTGTCGCTGGACCTTCAACTTCAACTCTGTTACCGAGCAGACAGAGCTCCTTCACCCAGTGCTCTGCTTTCTCCCTTTCTCTGCTCTTGGGAATCTCTTCACACCCCTTGTGTCTGCCTTCATTAAGCCCTCTTGGATTAGAAGACCAGCCTCCCCCCACCTCCATGAGTGCCTCGACACTCTCCTGTCATCTTCATTTTGACCTGGGAGTCAGTGTACCTTTTCCAACCTTCAGTTTCTCTCTCCTTTTTTTTATCTTTCCATGCTGTCTATAAGCACACCCGAGGGTTCCTGTCCTTTAAAACCTTCTGTAATCCCTCATGGTCCATGAGTCTGTCCTTCATCTCTCCTCTCTTCCTCAACCAGCCTCCTTAGAAAGGCCTCCCCTCTAACTTTTGTTTTTTAGGTACCAGCATCATTATGCAGCTGGCTCTCTCCACTCACCAAGCGTCTTTGAATGAAAAGATCTGATGACCTTTTTTATGCTCTTTCTTTAATTTTTTTTTTGGAATATGACTTCTCTTTACTTTTTCTTTTTTAAAAAATTTCTTTTTTTAATAATAGCCTTTTATTTTCAAAATACAGTGCAAGATAGTTTTCAACATTCACCTTGAAAACCCTTGTTTTCCAAATTTTTTTCCTCTCTTCCCTTCACCCCCCTCCCTTAGATAACAAGTAATTCTTTATGTGTTAAACATATGCCATTCTTCTATATATATTTCCACATTTATCATGCTGCACAAGAAAAATCAGATTAAGAAGGGACAACAACAAGAGAAAAAAGCAAGCAAACAACAACAAAAGAGTATGATCCATATTTGGTCCCTGCAGTTCTCTCTCTGGGTGCAGATGGCTCTCTTCATCACAAGATCATTGGAACTAGTCGGAATCATCTCATTGTTGAAAAGAGCCACATACATCAGAATTGATCATCACATAATCTTGTTGCCGGGTACCATGATCTCCTGGTTCTGCTCCCTTCCCTCAGCATTGGTTCCTGTCGGTCTCTCCAGGCCTCTCTGAAATCCACTTGGTTTTTAGTTCTTTCCCACTAAAAATTAGGGCTGCCACAAACATTTTTGCACATGTGGGTCCCTTTCCCTCCTTTAACATATAAGCCCAGTAGTAGTAGCACTGCTGGATCAAAGGGTATGCACAGTTTGATAACTTTTTGGGCATAATTCCAGATTGCTCTCCAGAGTGGCTGGTTTCGTTCACAACTCCACCAACAATGCATCAGTGTCCCAGTTTTCCCACATTTGTCATTATTTGTTCCTGTCATCTTAGCCAATCTGACAGGTGTGTAGTGGTATCTCAAGCTGTCTTAATTTGCATTTCTCTGATCAATAGTGATTTGGAGCATTTCCAAGCATCACCTTCTACATAGAATTTTCCATATCCTCTCCTAGCTACTAGTTACTCTTCCCCAAACTATTCTTTTCATTGCCATCTTATACCTCTTCTTGCTGTATTTGCATGTTCACTCTTGTCTTCCCCTGTAGAATATAAATTGCCAGTCCTTTTTAGCTTTTCCTTTTTATCTCGATGCTTACTGTAGTGCTCGGCACATAAGGGCTAAATAATGCTTATCGACAGCTTGGCTGACATTTGCCCGTGTGTACTAGGAGAGACATGGGATGGTAGCAACATGACATAGAGAACAGCACAGTCATTTTTAGGGAGAGTCAATGACGCATTGAGAAGAACTGGCTGTTTTTGTTTTTGAGACCAGAGAGAAGGAGGAGGATTTTGAGGAGGAGGAGGAGGGAAAAGAGAGGAGGGTCTGAGCTCATATGATCTGTCAGTCTTCTCTATGACCCAAAAGACTGACTTGCGTAATGACTGGGGGGTAGTGAAGAAAGGCAGCTGGAAACAGAATAGAGACTGGGGATAGGACAGCTCCGGGGACTCGTCAGAGCTGCTTGGGGGCAAGATTCCCTAGGAAAGGTCGTCATCATCCAGAACATCTCACTACTTTTCATGCAGTTGATATTTCCCACTTAAGCTTGTTCTGCTTTTCACAATGTCACAGTTTGAGCTGAGATATGTTAGAGCCCTTCCGATTGAGTCCTTCCATTTTAGGGAGGGGAAAACTAGGGCACGGGGGTGGGGGGAGTGACTGTGATCCTATAGGGATTAAGGGAGGGGTTTGAATCCCTCTGAAGACCAGCTCCGCGCCATTTATGTTACACACTGACTCTGTGGCCAGAGCTTTGTTCTTAGCTGCTTCTCTTCACAAAAGAAGATGGTGTTGAGTTTGCAGTGTCTGGGGACATTCAGGATGAATGTCCAGTGAGGGCTTGGAGCTCAGCAGACATTTTCTCCTGAATGTTCTTCCCTTTCTCCCCCACATGGGATGTCACGACTCCATCGTCTCCTTGTTTTCTCCGTCTGGCTTGATCTCAGTCGAGTGCTCTACCATGGGTGGTCCCCAAGATTCTGTCAAAGGCACCACCAATCCTCCTCATTGACAAAGATGGTGGAGAGAAGGATGTTCAGATGCTATAGAAAAGGGGGGAAAGACCAACTGCTCCATGAGTCACAAGCTGGAGAGATGGGAGGGACAGGGAGGGTTTTTAAGGATGCTGAAGGGCTCAGCAGTTTGAAGGTAGGTGGAGGTGGAAGACTCTGGGGAAATTGGGGGAAAGGTGAAGAAGTTCCTGATGAGGGAAAGGTGTTTTAAGATGGAGAGAAAGGGAAAGGAGGAAAATGCAGTAGATATATAAAAAGGCTACAGTTGGGTGTCTGAACCAGGCAGAAAATTCATGTAGCCACTACCTTCTTTCTTAGCTAGGAAAAGCTTTCTGAGGAGAGCCTCCTGTGGCAAGAGCTAGGTTCAGTGTCCCTCGATATGCTCTGTTTGAGGGGATGTTTCCTCACGTTTTAATAAGTGGGAAAATAACATCCAGAAATGATGAATATTGAAGACTGTCCCTTAAAAGTTCATATGGCTCTGATGGGATTGTTCCTCTCTCTCAACCTTGCAGTTAGAACATAGCACTTGTTAACTTTTATTAAAATATCCAATAATCCTGTGGTTTCTTTCCTTAGCTGTTGAAGATTCCAACGATTTTCTTCAGTTAGGGGATATACAGCCGAAGAGGAACCTCATTTCATGAGGATGTTTTGTTTTCCCATGCATCTGGGAGGTGCTTGTGCGTGTGTGTGTGTTTGTGTGTGTATGTGTGCGTGTGTTTTGTGTTTACTACAAAATGTGACTTAAATTATTTTGGTTAAACTCTTAAATTAACGTTGAAATGAAAAGATTACTATTTTCATGAAGTATTCACATCCTTGGCTTTTTTTTTTAACCTAAGCTTGATCACAGTCCCAGTTTCTGTAGCCCTTTTAATTTGTCTTGCATCTTTCACGGGAGCTAATTTATGATATCTGCCAGTGGGAGAAAATAGACACAATTTGTAAAGGGTATCTATATTGCTAAGTTGCTTTACATTAGTATTAGAGAATTGATTTTTTTCTCGTTTTAGACAAAAATTTAAAGTAGTTTGAGGCTTCTGTAAGCCTAATGATAGATTGAAAATAAAATTTTTCTTCTGTAAGTCCACGTCAGCTTTAAATCTAGCAAGTTTTGTTGAAGTTCACAATTGCCGGAATACAGTTATAGGTTCAGATTTAAGTGGGGTGCAAGGAGAGCAGCTTCAAAGAAGCAGAAAGCACATGACAGCCATGAGGCTTGCTTCGCTTTTTTCATTGGATTTGCCTTTGTAAAATTGGATAATTATTTATTTTAACAGATTGTGGCTGCTTTGCGTGGTTCTGATACGTCAAGGAAAAAAAATCCCCAAAGAGTATTCTTAAGTCATTTGACTTTTAAAAAATACTTTTTTTTTGGTATTGGGACTTTAGGGCATCTGGGTGACATAGTGGATAGAGTAGCTGGCTTTGAGTCAGGAGACTACCTAACTTCTAGCCTTAGACACTTACTAGCTATGCGACCCTGGCAAGTCACTTTATTCTGCCTCAGTCCCTCACCTGTAAAATGAACCAGTGAAGGAAATGACTAAGCACTTCAGTATCTTTGCCAACAAGCAAACCTCTAGTGATGTAGTTACAGCAAAAAATTGGGACTTGGCTCTGACGTCTTAGGGGAGCCCCTTCCGATTTTCCCTTAGTCTGCTAGCAGGAAGCCCCCTGAGAATGGCAGCGTAGTGGTTTTGTGTAAAATATTTACAAATAAAAAAATCTCTCCAGTGTATGTTTTACGTGGAGCTGATCTCACCCACCCCATGCTTTTGAACAGCAACTGCACCAACTGTCAGCTAAATCCAGCCTAATTTTTCCACTGTTCTAGATCTGGGTTCTCCTCCTCCTTGCCACAGATTATTTCCTAGTTTGAATTTGCCTTAACGTGTTCAGATATTTTGGTATGTAGTGAAGTTTAAAAAATATAAATAGTCTTTTCATTTTGTAAGTTATGTGACCAGTTTTGCTCTCTTTGGAAATGTCTAATACATTTTCAAGGTATTTTTTTTTCTGTAATCAGGTTTCATGTAAATTGCATGATGTATAAAAGTTAGCTGCAGAAAGCAAGCCAGAATTTTGTCTCCCTAAAACCATCAGTACAAATTTGGTAAGTTAATAGAGAGCTTGGCAAACATTCATTTTGTTCATTGGACACAGACTGATTTAAAGATACTGTTTTGCAATTTAAACAGCAAGAGAAAAGCAGTGTTTGGCCCAGAGATTTGTCAGTCCTGGATCTTCGTTTCTCTTGCTTCAGGGTTTTCTCCCCATTTTTGAGGTAGATTCAGCAGTCGAAGAACTCGATCATTTCCAAGTTTATTTGTGAGTGGTTTGAAAATGTGAAGTTCCATTTGCAACATCGCCAGAATTATTGGCACTTAGTTTTGGAGGCTCAGTATTGTTCAGTATGGTAATGCATATCATGTGTTTTTGTTTAACAACTTCAGTGACGCTGAAATTCTTTGGTGAAAAATGGTAAATTCACTGAAAAAAATCATTGTAACTTTTGGGTTTCTTAATGTAGCATAAAAGGCATCTGTATTAAAGCATTTCAATTGCATCCAGCTTGAGTCTGACTTTTTTTTAGCTTCTTTCTTTACAATGAAATCTGTTGAATTGTACTGAAGATTTATCTTGCTACGCACCTGTGCCATGTCGGGGAGGGTCTTTGTAAAATAGTGACTCCTCACCCGAGTGCTTAGGAGTGCTGGGAAGAGCCAAGCCATTGAAGTAAGCTGTTTTTGAGTGGCTCCGTTGAGCTGGCGTTGCCCTTCAGCAGAAGGTTCCCAAAGGCTGGGCCAGCTGTGCCCCAAGTTCTGCCTGGTCCTACCTAAGTGAGCCCTGTGGGGGGCGGTCACACCCTGCTGTGTGGATCACTGGACACATCTTCCTGTATCTGTGAAAACTACAAGGCCCAGAATAGATAGGATCATGACCACCTTTAAGATACATTGAGAGTTTCTGTGATGTTTGCTGACCCCTAGTGGCACAGAGGCTTGTGCTAAAGTACTGCCATGTTTATAGTTATCTTTCTATATATTCTATATTTCGTTCACTTCTATCTTTTTTTTTTTCCTGAGGCCGGGGTTAAGTGACCCCCACTTCTATCTTTTAAAAATATATTTTGTAACTATCCTTTAAAAAAACCCAACAAACCTTACTTAGCCTTATATTAGATTTATAAATAATACCAATCTGTGGCAAGTCCATGTTATAAAGGCTTCTGTCTCATTCTGCTTGTCTCCTCTGTTGGCTCCTCCAGATCCTGCTCTCCAGCTACAGGGGTCCTTTAGGATTCTGTCCTGGGCTCTCTGACTTCTCCCTCTATCCCACTTCTTGTGAGGATCTCATCAGCTCCATGGTTTCAGTGACTATCTTGATGATGATGATGATTCCCCTTCCCCCTTCCTCCTTCCTCCTTCTCCCTTCCCCCTTCCTCTTTCTCCCCTCCCCCTTCCCCTCTTCCCTTTTTCTCATCCCTTCATCTGCCATCTCCCACTGCCCTCCAGGACCTCAGGTAGATATCCTGTAGACATCTTCAATTCTCCATGTCCAGAACAGCTCATTCTTTCCTCCTTACCCCTCCACTCCTCCCCCCTTCCTATTACAGCCTCAGGCTCCCAACTGGTGATCCTGGACTCCTTACCAATTTTTTTTCTTCTGAGGCTGGGGTTAAGTGACTGGCCCAGGGTCACACAGCTAGGAAATGTTAAGTGTCTTGAGACCAGATTTGAACTTGGGTCCTCCTGAATTTAAGGCTGGTGCTCTGTCCACTGCGCCACCTAGCTGCCCCGACTCCTTACCATTTCTTACCCCCATCTCCAAGCTGCTGGCGAGGCTTGTCGAGTCTTCCTTTGTCACATTACTCAAATACACCTTTTCCTCTCCTCTGACACAGGTGCAGGGGTTTAGCATGCCCTACCTGGATATCGCAGTAGCTGCTGGTCAATCTGCCTCAGATCCATACTCGATTCAGCCACTAAAGTGACCTTCCTAAAGTGCAGTTCTGATCACGCCATCTTCCCTTCCTCAACCCCCACACTCAATGTGGAAAGCCCCTAATCTTTCCTCCAATTAGAAACCAGATTACCTAATTTTGTGTCCTGGCTTGTATCCTGTTAATTGTTTTTAATACATAAAAATCGTTCTCTGGATTCAGTCTTAGGATTGATTGGAGTCCATCGACTATTTATTATGCCTATTTTGCTAATAAATCATACGGTTCAGATTGTGTTTACTCAGTTATTATTAATTAAATGCCACACCCCTATACCTGGAACACTGTTCTCTGACCAGTGACCTCCCTGGCTTTTTTTGGGTCCCAAGCTCAATCCCATGTTCTATCGGAAGCCTTTCTCAGCCCTTTTAATTCTAGTGTCTCCCCTCTATTATTTTCTATTTACAGTATATATCTCACTTTGCATATATTGATTTGCATGTTGTCTTCTATAATATATTGTAAGCTCCTTAAAGGCATGGTGTTAGGACTTAGCACAATGCCTTATATGCAGTAGGATATTAATCAGTGTTTATTGATTAACTGCCTTGCTCAGACTCGTTGCTGTGCTGTGCTCCTCCCACCTCCCTCTTTTCCAATCAAATTTTTCTCTACCCTAAAAGCCAAATCCTCTATGGGCTTTCGAGAGCTGATCCCCCAGAACCTAGACCTATTCCTAATGACCTACTTACATTTGGCAAGATTAATGGAAAACTAACATCCAAAGCAAGGTGAGGTAGGAGGAAAGCGCTTAGCTGTGAAGCTTTGAGGTAGAGGGAGCCCGTCATGGCACTGAATGAAACTTTCAACTTCCTGAAAAAAACTAACGGGTATGATTTGTGAATCACTGTATTTTTCTCATTTGTATTCTATTTTTCCAAATGCATGTGAAGATAGTTTTCAATATTCATTTTTGTAAGACTTTGTAGTCCATGTTTTTCTCCCTCTTATCTCCCTCTTCTCCAAGACAGCAAGCAATATGATAAAAGTATGGCAATCCTTTTAAACATATTTCCATATTTATCATGTTGTGCAAGAAAAATCTGTCTAAAAGGGAAAAAAAACATGAGAAAGAAAAAGCAAACAAACAAAAGGTGAAAATACTATGCTCTGATCCACATTCAGTCTCCATAGTTTTCTCTCTCATGTGGATGGCGTTTTCCGTCCCAAATCTGTTGGAATGGTCTTGAGTTATCTTTCTGAAAAGAGCCAAGTCCATCACAGCCTATCATCATATAATCTTGTGTACGATGATCTCCTGCTTCTGCTCACTTCCCTCGGCATCAGTTCCTGTAAATCTCTCCAGGCCTCTCTGAAATCATCCTGCTGATCGTTTCTTATAGAGCAATAATATTCCATGACATTCATATACTACAATTTATCCAGCTGATGAGCATCCACTCAGTTTCCAGTTTCTTGCCATTACAAAAAGGGCTGCCACAGACATTTGGTACTTTCCCCTCCTTTATGATCTCTTTGGGATACAGACTGTATTTTTGAAAAAAAAATAGAGAATGGGACTGGTATCCCTGGCCTGGAGAGGACAAATGATGTCTTTCACCTCCTGTGTCTGTACCTGTCCCTTAATCCGTCCCCTTTCTCTGAAAGACACTTCTCTGCTTTAGAATCCCTAGCTTTGTACAAAGCTCACACACACACATGACCCTTCTCAGTTCTGTCAAGTGTTTAGTTCCTCCCATCCTGTTACCTTAGACTTAAAAAAAAACACCCCACAGTTTGAATATACAGTTGGTTCTCATAATTTGTGGTAATTATGTTCTATGAAATCAACATGAACACTGAATTAGCAAATACCATAGCTCTTACAGGAAATACAAGTTGTTCCCTTGAGCGTTCTCTCACAACATTTATTCATCACTTTCTGAAATGGCCTCACACACGGTGGTGAATGTTCCATACTGTGGCTTCATTAATAGTTCTATGTAGTATATAATGTAGAATTACCGACAGCACACCTGAAGGCAGTTCACCTGGCGTGTGCATTTTCTCCAGAAGCCACATCATCACCTTCTTAGGCTTAGTCACATTACTCAACATTAACACGCTGTGCTCAGGGCCCATTTTAAACAGCTAAGTAATTAATAAGGAGCAGAAAAATAGGAAAACACGGCCCTAAATTGATTGCAAAAGGATACTGGATTGCGGTGTGAAAGCTGAACCAAGAAAGCAGAGCTCTCGCTTTGTTCAGCTGTGGCTGGGAATGTGTACGAGGGCACCTGAAAGTTTTTACTGCTCTGGCCATGTTCATGAATGACCATGAAAGAGCCATGATTATTGATTTTGGGGTTGTAGATATTTGTTAGTGAGTAGACAAATGTGTAATAAGAATCCACAAATGTTAAGGATCAACTACTTATATTTGTTGTTCTTGTCTCCAATAAAACATAAGATTCTTGAGAGCAGATGGCAGTTTCATTTTTGTCTCTGTATCCCTGCTGCTTGACAGTTTTTGGCACATAGTAGGGGCTTAATAAAGGTTTATTAATTATTGGTTTTCTGTTTTATAATTATTTTCACAATTAAGCATTTTTCTTTCCTCCTATCACCCCCCATTTGAGAAAGAAAAAAAATTTCCTAAGTGATATAATGTATGTAAAGCATTAATAATCAATGTTTTGTTTAAATCTTTTCACTTATTTAATATTTATTTTTCCCCACTTCCCTTTACTTCACTGAGGATAAAAAGGGAAAATAAACTCTACCTTGGCCATGTGTAAAATGTGTGTCTCTACTTCTTGAGTCCATTTCTTCTCTTTGTCATGGATGAATAGGATTCTATGGCGTCATTGTTTTGGAATTGTGTTGGGTCATTGCTTTAGTATGACTTTTTAAGCCTTCAACAGCTGTCTTTATTTTTAACAATACTGTTGTTTTAATATAAATGGCTCTGGTTCTTTTCCATTCTACATGAGGTCAGCTGAAACAGAGATTTCTCTTTTGTTTCTCTTCCCTTTTGTCTTTTCTTAGCAAATAACAGTATTCCATGACGTTTATAGACCACAACTTCAGTTTCAAATTGTCAGAATGACTAAGCTAATTCATAATTCCATCACTACTGTATAGCTGTACTTGTGTTCAAGACCCTTTACTATTTTTTTATTTTCATTTTTTGGGATAATTGTCAATCTGGTGGTTGTGAGCTGGAGCCTCATAGTTGCTTTTAATTGTCATTTCACTAGTTATTAGTGATTTGGAGCATTTTTTTCCATATGACTATTGATAGCTTGGATTTCTTCTCTTAGGAACTACCTCTACGTATCCTTTGATCATATAAATTGGGAATGGCTTTTGTCCTTAAAATTTGAATCAATTCCTTATATATTTTGGCTTTTATCAGAGCAATTTGCTGCAAAGACTTTTCCCCCAAGTTAACTGCTTCCCTTCTAATCTTCAGTGGTTTTGTGTATATAAAAAAATGTGACTCTGTCTGTCCCTTGTTGCTCATGAAACCTCATCATAGATTTGATAAGTATTTTTTTTACTTGCTTCTCTAATTTGTGCTGTGACCTTTTATATCTAACTTACGTATCATATCTTTTTGGAGCTTATCTTAAATTGTATGAGATAGTATTCTAAACTTAATAATATCTGCAAGATTGTTTTTGTTGAACAGTGAATTCTTGCGCCTTTGTCTTTGGATTACTTGGGTACCAGATCTGTAGGTTATATGCCTATTCCACAGATCCATTTTTCCATTTTGTTGGGATGATTACCCCTTTGTATAGTTTGGTATCTGATATTATGGGTACTATTAGGCCGCCTTCGCTTGCTTTTTTCATTTATTCTCTTGCTATTCTTGACATTTTATTTTCTCAGTAAATTTTGTTCTTATTTTTCAAGCTTTGCAGGTTAGTTCTTTGGTAGTATTTGGTATGGCACAAATACATTAATGCAAGTAGCATCCCTTTTTGGAGTTAAGGTGTGCTGTCTTACTGTGGCTGATTAGAGCAGTACGAGTTTAGAAGGCTCCACCACATGTCAGGCACAAACAATCCTTGGGAACATTGGAGTGAGGGGTGGTGCATCTCATGCTTCTTTTGAGCGATTGCAATTTTGCTTTACCTGGAGAGTCTCTCTAAGGTGACCTTGATTCACTTCTGAGCACCTTGTGAGCACTTGCCTTATGTGAGTTCTCTATAACCAGTCATTTAGCAAGCAGAGTCTGGCATTATTGACGAGAACCACATCAATCAGAACTGATCATCGTATAATCTTGCTGTTGCCATATATAATGATTTCCTGGTTCTGCTCATTCCACTTAGCATCAGTTCATATAGGTCTCTCCAGACCTCTCTAAAATCATCCTGCTGATTGTTTCTTACAGAAAATAATATTCTATAACATTCAGATACCATAACTTATTCATTCTGCAGCTGATGGGCATCTACTCCGTTTCCATTTTCTTGCCACTACAAAAAGGGCTGCCAGAAATATTTTTGCACATGTGAGTCCCTTTCCCTCCTTTAAGATCTCTTTTCGATACAAGCCCACTGCTGGATCAAAGGGCATGCACAGTTTGATAAAGCTAATGATTCTATAGGACATCAAAATATAATTAAAAAATCAAAAGAATGGGAAAAAATACAGAAGAGAACATAAAATATCTCATTTACAAAACAACTGATGAGTAAAACACATTGAGGAGAGATGAGACTTAACTGACTATTTGAAAGTCATGATTAAGGAAAGAGTCCAGATGTCATACTTCAAGTAATTATTAAGAAAAATTGTGATGGAGTTTTAGAGCCAGAGGATAAAATATATATATTTTAAATCCACTTACCACTACCTGAAAGAAATGCCAAAATGAAAACTAACAGGAATATCATAGCTAAGTTTCAAACCTCTCTGGTTAAGGAGAAAATGTTACAAGCAACTAGAAAGAATTCAAATATTGTGGAGCTAGAATTAGGATAACCCCCCCAAAAATTAATAGTATTTATTTTTCCAAATATACACAAAGTTTTCAACACTCACTTTTGCAAAACCTTTCCCTTCCTTACCCCCTTTCCCCTCCCCAAGATAGCAAACAATCCAGTATAGCTTAAATATGTGCAATTCTTCTAAACCCAAGATTTAGCAACTTCCACATTAAAAAATCAAATGGATGGAATACCATATCCTAAAAAGGAAAAGAGTGGCTTTGCAACCAAGAATAATCTACCCAACAAATCTGAGCGTAAAATGGATATTTAATGAATTAAAGAACTTTCAGACATTCTTGAAGAAAACAACAGAACTGAACAGAAAATTTGACTTTCAACTACAAGAATCAGGAAAGGACTACAAGGTAAACATGAAAGAATAATCATAAGGGATTTAATTAAATTAAACCAGTTTTTTGATTGATATGGGAAAACTTATGAAAGTTCTCATTAGCAGGGTGGTATATATAGACAGAAGATTTGGGATTGAGTGGAGTATGATGGGTTGTCTAAAAAAATTAAATTAGAGGGCAAGATGGAACAATTATTTCAAATGATGCATGAAAGTAAGAACTTTTACATTAGAGAGAAGGATGGGTTGGTGGGTGGGCTATGGGAAACCTTATCATCAGAATTAGGTTAAAGAGGAAATAACATATATATATATATAATTTGGTATAAAACTTGTAACAATAAATAGAAGGCTGTGGGGATATGATAAGAGAGAGACTCAAAAGGGTGTTTGGGTAGGGAAGCATTGGTCAGAAATAAATTAGATTTCTGAGCAGGGTGAAAAGGAGGGAAGGAGAGAGAGGGAGAGATAAAGACAGACATACACTGGGGGAAAAGATGTGGAACATATTCAACTAGTAATTATAACTGAATGTGAATAAGAACTCACGCATAAAACAGAAATGGATAGCAGAATGGATCAAAAACCAGAACTCAAAAAACGTTATTTCTAGAAATGCATTAATGATTGAGAGATCTACATGGAGGAATGATTTGAGGAGTATTTATTATGCTTCAATTGATGTAAAAAAAAGCAGGGGCAATAATCATCTTAAATAAAGTTAAAGCTAAAACATATTTAATTAAAAGAAAGAAGGAAAGAAAACTACATTATGTTAAAGGTACCATGGATTATGAAGTAATATCAGCCTTAAACAAGATATATCAAATACTATAGCATCCAAATTTGTTGGGGAAAAAGTAAATTAATTATAGGTGGAAATGGATGGCAAAATTGTAATTGTGTGTGTGTGTGTGTGACTTCAAACTTCTCCTCTCAGAAATAGATAAATCTAAACAAAAATCAATGATAAAAAGTCAAGAAGCTAAGTATAATCTTAGATAAATTAGATATGATAGATGTTTGGAAAGAATTAAATGGGAAGAGAAAGGAACAAAACTTTTTTTTCAAAGGGACATGGCATTTTGTCAAAAACTGACTGCATGTTAGCATATAAAAACCTCACAACCAAATGCAGAAATATTAGATGAATTCTTTTCAGATCATAATACATTAATAATATTTGATAAATAAACCTGGAACAATATTAAAAATAATTAGAAACTAAATATAGTCTAATCTTAAGAAATAAATGGGTAAAATAAGAAATCAGAAATAATAAATACTTTCATTAAAGAGAATGATAATGATGATACAACATTAAAATTAGGGATGTAGCAAAAACAGTAATCAGAGGAAAATCTATATCTCTAAATGTTTATATCAATAAAATAGAGAAAAAGGAGATAAGTGAATTGGCTTTACAATTTAAACTAGAAAAAGAACACACAAACAAATCCCCAATTAAGTAGAAAATTTCACATCCTGAAAATTAAAGGTAAGATTAATAAAAATAGAAAAACATTGAACAAATAAACCGAAGAGCTGTTTTTTTTTGGGGGGGTAACACCAATAAAATGACAAACTATTGGCTAACATGATTAAAAGAAATAAAAGAAAATTGAATCACATATCAAAAATGAAAAAGGTCAATACACACTAATGAAGTTGAAATTAAAGTAATTATTAGGAGTAATTTTGTCTAAATTCACGTCAACAAATTTGACTATTTAAATGAAATAAAAAATACTTAGAAAAATATATTGTTCAGATCAACAGAAAATAAAAACAGAATTTCTTCTTAAAAGAACTTAATTATTTTTAAAAATAAACCTACTTAAAAAAAAAAAAAAAACAACAAATCGAACATTCCACAAATGACTTTCTTAAGAAAAAAGCATTAGGGTCAGATGAATTTGCAAATGACTGCTACCAAATATTTAAAGATTAATTCCAATATTAAACAAATGATTTGGAATAATAGATAAAGAAGTCCTCCCAAACTCCTTTTATGAAACACATATGATGCTGATACATAAGCCAGAAAGAACAAAGGCAGAAATAGAAAATTATAGACCAATAGATAAAGAAGTCCTCCTAAACTCCTTTTATGAAACACATATGATGCTGATACATAAGCCAGAAAGAACAAAGGCAGAAATAGAAAATTATAGACCAATAATGCCATGCTATGCAAGGGAATTGAATTTAAGTGAGGGAGGGCTGTTCAAGGTCACCTAACCTCACTTTCTGCTCCAGAGCCATTTGGATTCAGTGTTCTGAGTAGCTGGGAGATGATAACAGTATTTTACAAAGATTACACATTGTGACCAAGTGGGATTTATGCCAGGAGTGCAGGGCTGGTTCATTATAAGAAAAACTATTAATGTGTTTGTTTATGTCAATCAATCGTATCAACTAATTTCTATTAAGAAAGAGTTAAAAGCATGGGTATAAATGGATTTTTCCTTAAAACTATAAGAAACATTTATCTAAAACAATTAGCAAGCATAATCTGTAATTGATAAACTACAAGACTTCCTAATGAAATCACGAGTGAAAGGTTACCCATTATCACTAATGTTATCAAATATTATACTATTCAGTAACAATGAGTAGAAAAAGAAATTGAAGGAATTAGAATTGGCAATTAAATGCAACTATTTTATTTTGTAGATGATATGAGGCTATACTTGGAAAATCCTAGTAATTCATCTGAAAAATAATTGAAATAATTTTAGCAAAGTAGCATAATAGAAAAAAAAAACCCTACATAAATCATCAGCATTTCTACATATTGCCAACAAAACCCTAGAAAAGGGATAAAAGATACCCCATCTAAAATAACTGCAGACTGTATAAAATACCTGGGAACATTCCTGCTAAAACAAACCCAGGAACTATGTGAAAATGGGTTGATTTTGGTGGTTTCTTTTTATTTTTTTCAAGATAATTAATTTTCCCCCAATATGTAGAAATTTTTGAATTTTTTTTTTCAAATTCTTTTTCACCCTCTCTGCAATAATAAGCAATCTAATATAGGTTATACATGTACAATCTTGTAAACCATACTTCCATGTCAGTCATTTTGCGAAAGAAAACATGAAACAAAAAAATGAAAAATAACATGCTTTGATCAACATTCAGTCTCCTTCCCTAGCAATTTTTTTTTTAAGCATAAGCCCTTTCTTATTGTTTTGGATCATTGTATTGATGATATAGCTAAATTATTTAGAGTTATTCATTGGACAGTAGTGCTTTTACTGTATATAATGTTCTGCTTTTGTTTACTTCACTGCATCCATTCAAGTAATTTTTTTCAGATGTTTGTTAAATCAATCTGGTAATTTTTAAATAGCACAATAATATTCCATTACAATCATATACCACCACTTTTCCAGTAATTCCTCAACTGATGGGCATACTCTCACTTTGCAGTCCTTTGTCACTATAAATAGGGCTGTTGTAAATATTTTCATACATATAGTATTTTTTGTTTAACAAAAAAAAATCTCTTTGGGATAAAGACCTAGTAATGGTTTAACTGGATCAAAGGATATGCATCTGAACATTATTATTAAAGAAAAACTTTTGGAGAAATGTTATTAGTACATTGGTGGGCTAAGTCAATATGATAAAATGATAATTCAAAGTAATCTAATTATTCAGTGCCATCCCAATTACACTGCCAAAAATATTCAAAAAAAGGAAAGAGAATAGAGCCTACCATTTCTAGTTCATGAAATTGATTTGGCCTTCTGGTAAAATCCTAAAATATGTCATTAAAAGGGATGATTAATGAACAACTAGATAAGGGAACTGGGATCCCAAAGAACATGGCTTAATAAAGAACAGATTGTGTTGGATTAACCTCATTTCCTTTTGACAGGGTTGTAAGACACATGGCTCAGAAGATGCTATGGAAATTTTTGGAAATCAGTTAACAAAGCCTCTTAAGCTGTGTGTGTGAACAAGATTGATACAGAAATAATTAGCTGAAGGTCCAGTGAAGGGGAATTGATACTAGTTGAAAAGTAGGTTCTAGGTGGTCATTAATGGATCATTGCCTCAGGGGAGGAAATATCTGATAGAGACTTTCTTGCCCTGTGGCATTGAATGCCCTTTTATTCTTCTTAATTCAACAATATTTTATTTTTCCAATTACATGTAGTTTTCAACATTTATTTTTTAAGATTTTGAATTCCAATTTTTTTTCTCCCTCTTTCTTATCTCCCCCCTCCTCAAGACTTTAAGCAATATGATGTAGGTTATACATGTATAATCATTTTAAACATTTCCATATTAATCATTTTGTGAAAGAAAAACCAGAACAAAAGGGAAAAACAATGAGAAAGAAAAAGCAAGCAAACAAAAAAGTAGAAATAGTCTTCTTCGATCCACACTCAGACTCCACAGTTCTTTCTCTGGATGCAGATGGCATTTTCCATCCCAGGTCTATTGGAATTTTCTTGGATCACCACATTGCTGAGAAGAACCATAGCTGATCACCTTGTTGTTACTGTGTACAATGTTCCTGTGGTTCTGCTCACTTCACTCAGTATCAGTTAAAGTCTTTCCAGGCTTTTCTGAAATCCACCTGCTGATAATTCTTACAGAACAACATTTTTTCCCCATTACATCCACAGACCCTTATTTATTCAGTCATTCCTCAATTAATGGATGGCCGCTCATTATCTGATTCTTTGCCACCACAAAAAGAGCTGCTACAAACATTTTTCCATACTGGGTCCCTTTCCTTCTTTATGATCTCTTTGGGCTACGGGACCAGTGGTGACACTGGTGGATCAAAGGCTAGGAGGGATAACTGATGGAGGATGATAGAACCAGGAGCCAGAAAATTATAATTCTAATCATCTGAAATTCAGTGGAAATAAAAGTAAAGCTTTGTTTTTGAGTATGAAAAATGAACATATGTCTAAAACAGGGAAAGCATAGTTTGTCTGAAAAACATTTGGGGGTTTTAATGACTAATAAGCTATATATGCAGAGTGATGTGGCAAAGCTAACTAGTGAGACTTAGGTTATATTAAAAGAGGAATAGTTGAGACCAGTAAAAATGGCGGAAGAGAAGGAAGCTGCCTGAGGAACCTTATGAACAAAGATCTCAGATGAGGGCCAGAGGGAACAGTGATTGGGAATCTGAGGAGTAATTGTTGATTCATCTTTCCTGCACGAGATCACAGATTTGGCTCACAGGAAAGTGCCCGGGGCAGGAGCTATGGAACAAGTATGGCTGGGAATAAAGAACTAGACCCACAAGTGGAACAGGGAAAGTGGGATCTCAGACTCAACTCCAGGAAGAACAGGGATCAAGAAATGTTGCTCTGACTCCATGGGGACTATGATGCTTTCCCTCCTCCAAAAAGAGAGGATCTCAGAGCTGGACTCCTGGAGCAGAGATTATCTCTCTGACTCTTAATGGGGTATCTTGGAATCGTACACAGTGCCGAGAACTGGATCCTAGAGCTGTTATCCGACTCCAGAGACAGAGATCTGAGATGCTGCTTCCAGACACAGGGACCATGGTTTTAGCTGTGACTGTACCCAAGAGAGGCTCCCTCAAAGCCAAAATTCTGGGAACATGTTACCTTTCTTTCACCTTAAATGCCTTCCTGCTGACCCCTTCTAAAATCCGAAGTTATTTCCCCCTTTGAGAGTTTATTTCACATTCTAGCATCGTGTGTGGTAATTTCATTTTTCTGGCCAAAGAACTTCGTTTTCTACCTTTTGTCCCCAAGGGAGTTCAGACCCTCTTCTCAGCATTCTAGGTCGTCTCCTATTTCTCTCCTCCAGGCATTTTGCACTTTTGGAACCCCGCTCCTCGGGGCCTTGCTTGCTGGTGCCTTTAGGGAATCCCCCCATCTTGGAGAGCTCACTTCACATCCTCCTTCTCCAGGAAGCCTGCTCTCATCTCCCATCAATAAGGACTTCAGGCATTTTAAAACCAGTGGCTTGTGTTTCTTCAGTGTAGGGGCAGGATCTGCAAGTGTCTGTGAGTAATGGAGTGAAGAAGAAGGCCCTTTTCCCAGCTTCCCAAGTGTAAGGACTGTGCTCAGCCTAGACACAAGCCTGGCAAGTAGAAGAGTCGTGACCTCAGGGGATGCTACAGACGGGGAGAAATCTTGTGGGGCAGCTGGGGCCGAGGAGGAGTTTGGACAGAGAGGTCCCAGGGATGCTGAGTGAGCTCATGGGATGGTTGGTCAGTGGGCCCATTTCTCGGAATGGCAGAGTTATCCCAATCACCTGTTCACTGTTGTATTTGGAAAGGCAGCAGGAGGAGAAGGGACGTGGGGAAAGGCAGGAGGAGGAGAAGGGACGTGGGAGGGAAGCAGCGCGGGGGTCCGGGGTCTGGGCTAGAAGCAGTAAAAATGCCCAAAAGCAGCTCAGGAGCCTGCGGCGAAGCTCGAGTTTTAAGTAGTGTAGAGACATGGCTGTTGTACAGTAGCTTGGGAGTCTGCATCATGTTTAAGACTTTCCCGCCCTTCGTGACTAACACTCCTCCCTCTGATGTTGTAGGAATCGATAATTTATTAAGTGTTTTCCATGTGCGGCATCAAAGCAGACTTTGCCCACAGGGTCACCCTGGTGGGTAAACCTTCAGAGCCTCGCCCTTATTTAACGTGGGGGCCCCTGGCCTCACTCCCCTGGTTCTTGGCTGTGCTACTGAGACACCCAGAAGCGCTTTCTGGTCCGTGGTGAGCGAATGCGGCGTCCTCCCCAGAGCTGTCCCCCTTGTCACCACTGGATGCCCTCAGATGCCCGCTTCTCTCCCTGACTGCTCCCCGTGCTTCCAAGGCTCCCTCTTCTCCTCTAAGACCCCCCCTTTTGCAGGCGTCTCCCTCCACAGCCAGGACCTTCCTTCCCCCTCTGTGTCCCTTCCATTTCTTTCTCCATTAGGCTCTTAAGCTCCTTGGGGGCAGGGCCAGGGGTTCTGTCTCTCCCTGTGCCCCCTTGCCTTCAGAGCCTGCTTTGTGACTGACTGCCGGGCTGACCACATATGGGCGGAGGGTGAGTGTGGCCCCTGTTAGCAGGCCATGTCCTTGTCCCCCGTCATAGACCTCCAGGACTCAACGGCCGGCTGGAATTGGGTGGGTGGGGTACCCCCTTCCTCTTCCTTTTGTTTTAAAAGCACAAGGGGATCCGGAGCCAGAGCCGGTATCACTGAGCCAGAGGTCATGGGCAGAGCCATGGCTTCGTGTTAGTGCTGATCCAAATGGATTCCCAGGTTAGGTTGGTCCTGGCTCTGCCCACAGAGGCCCACCTGCCTCTAAGCCCCCCCAGCGTGGATCAGGGCCCCTGATCCATGGGGCCTCCTTGTAGCGTCTTTGCCATTTCAGGAGAGGTGAGCCTACCCTTCCTGTTGAGTTTATGGGAAAAGGAGAAGGTGTGGCTTCTGGCAAGACCCTGGATTTGGAGCTCAAAGCCTCAGCTTTGGGATTCCCAGCAGGTTGGTGGAGCAGGGACGGCTTTGGGGTGTGTGTGTGTGTGTGTGTGTGTGTGTGTGTGTGTGTGTGTGTGTGTGTTTGTGTGTGAGTATGTGTATGTTTGTGTGTGTGAATGTGTGTGTGTGTGATTGTGTATATGTGTGTGTGTGTGACTGTGTATATGTTTATGTGTGTGTGACTTTGTATATGTTTGTGTATGTGTGTGTGTGTGAGTGTGAATGTGTGTGTTTGTGTGTGTGAATGTGAGTGTGTGAGTGTGTGTGTGAATTTGTGTGTAATTGTGAGTGTGAGTAAGAGTGTGTGTGTGAGTGAGTGTGTGTGTGTGAATGTGTGTGAGTGTGAGTGTGTGTGTGGTTGCCAAGCACTCCCCTTTTTCCACTGACAAGCGCAGGCCAGACAGGGAACCTCTGAGCTAATGATGCTGACTTAGGGCAGCGGTGGGGCTGGGGGCCGGCACTCCCGGGGGCACCCCAAGCCAACCGTGATTGGGAAAAATCTCAACAAAATAAATAAAAACCACAAAACATGGAAAACAGATTTTAAAAGTGAGTCGACATGTGGCCAGAAGGGATCCTTATATATGGGTCAGTGTCCCCCTCCGTTCTATTTGAGTTTGACTTCACTGTCTTAGGGGAGGGAAGACTTCTTTCCCCCTCCTCCCTCCCCCCTCTCTTGAGCAACCCTTCTTCCCTTTCTCTCCACCCCTTCCTTTTATACCCTCAGTTTGTCTGTCACTCCATGTGCCTCCTCCTCTCTGTCTCTCCCTCTGTTTCTTTTTGTCCGTCTTTGTCTCTTTTTCTCACCGTCTCTTCTTTCTCCATTTGTGTCAGAATCTCTCTCTCCTTTGTCTCACCTATCTCTGTGTCTCTCTCTTCCTCTAACTCTGTCTCTCTGGGTCTCTGTCTCTCCCTCCTTCCCTCTCCCCCTCCATCCCACAAGGGCCTTTAGAAACTACAGGGAGAGGCCATGGCCGCCAGATGGAGACAGCGCACCGTTTTGTAGGGAAGTCAGGATGATGATTGTGGTCACGTCTCGATGATCTCGGACTCGTTTCACCTGCAGGTAGCTCCTTGCTTCGGACGGGGCTTGGGGTGCGATGCAGAAGGGGGCAGGCTGTGGCAGGTGGGAGGATGCTGCTGGATGGAGGGTCAAGATGGGATGGACAGGGGAGTGCAGGAGGGATGTTGGGGTGTGTGTGTGTGTGTGTGTGTGTGTGTGTGTGTGTGTGTGTGTGTGTGTGTGACAGAGACAGAGAGACAGAGAAGAGAGAAAGCTGCCTTCCTAGGATGGGAAGCAGGGGTATAAGACAGAGTGGGTTAAACTCATCCTCACAGTCTCAGCCCCAAAAGGAAACTGAGCCACCTTCCAGACACACACTTGCCACCCATCAGTTCTTGGGGGCAGCTTATTCCCTGTGTGGTTCAGGTAAATCCCTTCCCTTTCCCCAAGCTCTGATAAAATTCCTCTTCCCCTTCCCCACCAAACCCTCATCGTCCAAAGCAGCGATCCCCAGCCCTTCACCCTTCCTAACTTTAGGCCATGCACAGAGAAGAAGGAAATTGCCCAGTATGTCCACCTCTGGCATGATCAGTTGCGAGGGCTCATGGGAAGTTGTCAGACCCTGGCTGCCCAGGGACATTTATCAGTGTCGCACTGACCTCACGCCGCCGGGCTCTGAACAATGCTCTCGAGCTTTCTGGGGAGGGAGACAAGGCCGGGCTCGCCCCCACTTTTAGCATGTTTTCAGCCTCATTCCCAGGGACCCTCAGCGAGGATGGGTGTGACATCAGAGTCACATGGGCCGCGTGCTCAGGCTACCCAGGTGGGGAATTACTGGACTTGAAAAGGCTAAAAGCCCGACCCAGGGAGAGCGAGTGTGGGCCCGGGGCCTCCTGGCTGCAGGGGTTTGTGCCCTTGGTGCAGCAGCCTCTGGGGCTGGGCTGGAGCAAAGTGTGGGTCAGCTCTCTGCTGCCTGGGCTAATTTTGGGCTGACAATTAACATGGGAAAGCCCAGGGGCTCTGTCAGCCAGCCTGGTGCCATCCCTACGTGGACCCATCAGAAGGAACCAGGGAGAAGTTCTGGGCGCTGTGGACAAGTTCACTGCCCTGGGATGTCCACGATGGTAACAACGCCGACCCCCACCTTGCCAGAGCTCCCTTGGTGTTTCTGAAGGAAAGTGTGGGAGCCCAGAGGGTCCCAGAGGCCTTGTGCCAACCTCATGGTTGTACTGCCTGGCTGGTCCACCAGCACCATGCCAGAAACGGAATCACTTCCACTGTCATAGGAAGACTCTGAAGATGCCCTGCAGGAGAAGGGGCTGGACCCGGAGATCCTAAACTGCCGGATCCCAGCTCTATGGCAGGGAGCACGGCTCCATGGGGCTGTGGCCAAATGTCCGCTTGCCAAAACGATTTTATGGAGAACCCTCACAGGGCAAGTGCTCACAAGGTGGTCAGAAAAGCGACACAAGGACACTCTCGAGGTCTAAGAACTTCTGAGTTGATTGTGGTACAGGGGAGATGGGGACCACCCAGAGTGGGCACTCTCCTCTGAGAAGGTTGTGTGCTCTATCAGCAAAGCAGGATTGAACCGGCTCAGAAGAATGGCAGATGGGCAAAGTTGGAGAATCTCCGTGGATGTTCATGGGATCTCTCTGCGCCTGGCTTGTGGCAGAGCGTTCTGAGCCCACACTGGTCTGACCGGCCAAGCTGGACACACTGTAAGTGACTAACAAAAGTGTCATTTAGTCCAATGGGCACCATGTAGCAGCCCATGCTAAGAATTCCCAAAGGTCTGATTTACTGGCTCCCAGAAAGCGCCTCTTTCACCCACTGAGTTAGTTCAGAGCAGACGTAAGTGAGAGAACGCATCTTCTGAACTTCCAGATCCTCGGTTCCCCGCAGCCCCCAGAGACAGCTCGTTCTGCCATCCCCGGGGCTCCCAGCTTTTCTCTGATAGAACCCACTCCCGTTGGGGATCCACTTGTTCAATACCAGCCATTTCCTACATGACATGTGGTAGAGCTTGAGCACATGGGAGGAGCCTCCATCACTATAAATAACCTGCTTAGCTCAGTCTGGAGCTTGCATTTTTACCCAGGTAAAAACCCTTGACACCTGTGCCAAAAGCACCCCAGCCAGCCCTGTTGCCAGGGCTACACTCTGCTAGAGCAGCAGGCAGGATTGACTGGTACCTTCAGAGGGACTAAGTCTTGTCGTTGCCCAGAATAGGGAAGGGCCTATGGGCTTAGTCTAAGGTAAATGTGAGTCCTGAAGGAGACAGACAGCTTGGGGGCCAGGAATGGTCATCCAGTGATGACCATCCAGATGGACGGATGGATGGAGTCCTGTATTCTTGGTGCCCCTGCTCCTTCCTTAGCTTCTGAGGCTAAATGAGAGCATCTGCTTTCACTGTTGTGAGTCTGAGGTGTCCCATCAGGACAAGGGGAGTGTGTGTATGTGTGTGTGTGTGTGTGTGTGTGTGTGTGTGTGTGTGTGTGTATGTGTGACAGTGTGTATGTGTGACAGTGTACGTGTGTGTGTGTGTGTGTGTGTGTGTGTATGTGTGACAGTGTGTATGTGTGACAGTGTACGTGTGTGTGTGGTTGTGTGTGAATATGTGAATGTGTGTGTGAATGTGTGTGTGTGTGATGGTACCCATCATAAGCATTAATCTGGGGATGTATACCCCCAAGCAGAGACCCTTCTCTGCTGACTGCTGGAGAAAGGGACTTGTTTTCATCCTAACATTCCAGCTTGGACACAAAAATCAGGTGACAGCAGAAGCCCGAGCCCTGTGGAAAGAGGCTTGAGAGACAAAACAAGAGACAGGAGGACCGGGTTTGACTGTGAACTCGAAGGAAGCCTCATTTCTGGGGACTCTTGGTCAGCTGCCCCCGCTCCCATGAGCACTCAGAGAAATGTGCCATGAAGTGGATGCTGCCGGGAGATGGCAAGGGTGAAGAAGAAGGGAGATCCAAGAACACATTTTCTAGGATCTTCTGAATGAAATCAGGGCATGTTTCAGCGCTCAGCTGGAGTCCTGTGGGCTCTCCCTTGATTGCTTTTCTATGTTCAGTGTGTCTCCATCCCTGTGACTTGGATCCCTACTCCAGCCTAAGTTTCTCGAAGGCGGCGCATGGTGGGCTCTCTTTGTCTCCCCAGATTTTAGCACCTTGTAAGCTCCAATAAATGCTTATTTGACTGCACTTGCCATCTGGGTGGACACTCCCAAGCCCAAAGCTCTGGTGGCTTTGCATTTCCAAAATGCAAACTCGAATATTCTCTGTGTTTGTGTTCCCTCCGCACCCTCCTCCCCCCCCCCCCCACCGCCACAAGCCCATTGTTCACACGGGCCCAAGTGTGGGCCAGAAACCCCAATCTGAGTTTCAGAAGTCATCTCCCCTGAAGTCTTTTTTCCCAGCGCCATTTGCAGCAGTGATGACCATTTCCCCTTTCCCCCAAGATTCTGACTTCTTTGTGATCATATTGTTCCCTGAGTTCACAGATCTCATTGGTGTCCCCAGGAATGACCCAGATTGGGGGGTAATCCCCTTCCCTAAGCTCTGTCATTCTGCTCACAAGCCGGGGAAGGAGAGCAAGCTTAAGCATCATCAGGACTAGTGTGCTAGAGCACGTCAGAGAGGCTCCAAGCCCCTCTCACTGTCACACTGAATAAGTAAATTAATATTTATTATTTTTATTAGCTCAACCTGCCCATGAGCACTTGATATTTTTCCAATTGATTAGATCTCACTTTATTTATGTGAAAAGTGTTTTGTAATTGTGTTCACATAGTTTCTGACTTTGCCTTGGACTCCTAAATATTTTATGTTATCTATAGTAATTTTATCTCTTGTTGTTGGACTTTGTTGATAATATATAAAAATGCTGATGATTTATGTGGATTTATTTTGTATCCAGAAACTTTGTTAATGTTGTGAATCGTTTCTAGTAGTTTTTTAGTTGATTCTCTGGGGTTCTCTAAGAACACCATCATATCATCTGCAAAGAGTGATAATTTGGTTTCCTCATGACCTACTCTAATTCCTTTAATCTCTTTTTCTTCTCTTATTGTCAAAGCTAATATTTCTAATACAATATTGAATAAATAGTGATAGTGGGCAACCTTGTTTCACCCTTGATCTTATTGGGAATGGTTCTAATTTATCCCCATTATATATGATGCTTGCTGATAGTTTTAAATAGGTGCTACTGATAATTTTAAGGAAAAAATCCATCTATTCCAATACTCTCTAGTGTTTTTAATAGGAATGCATGTTGGATTTTGTCAAATGTAAAGCTTTTTATTTTCAAAACATATGCTTAGACAATTTTCAACATTCACTCTTCCAAAACCTTGTGGTCCAAATTGTTTTTTTCTTCCTTTCTCCCCATCCCTCCCCTGGATGGCAAATAATCCAATATATGCTAAACATGTGCAATTCTCCTATGCATATATCCACAATAATGATGCTGCACAAGAAAAATCAGATCAAAAAGGAAAAAAAATGAAAAAAGAAAACAAATTGTAAGCAAATGACAATGAAAAAGTAAAAATATTTTGTGATCCATACTCAGTCCCTAGAGAACTCTCTCTTAGTGCAAATGATTCTCTTAATGACCAGACCATTGAAACTGGAGCTGATCTGAATCACCTCACTGTTGAAAAGAGCCATGTCCATCAGAATTGATCATTGTATAATCTTGTTGCCATGTACAATGACCTCCTGGTTCTGCTCCCTTCTTCACTCAGCATCAGTTCATGTCAGTCTCTCCAGGCCTCTCTGCAATCATCCTGCTGATCGTTTCTTATAGAACAAAATTGTTCCATAACATTCATATACCATAACTTATTTAGCCATTCTACAATTGATGGGCATCCACTCAGTTTCCAGTTTCTTGCCACTACAAAAAGGGTTGCCACAAACATTCTTGCACATGTGGGTCATTTTTCCTTTTTTAAGATCTCTTTGAGATACAGGCCCAATAGAGACACTCTAGATCAAAGGGTATGCACATTTTGATAGCAGCATAATTATGTGAAATGTTTTTAGCTTAATGTAAATAAAATAGTCCATTTTTACATTTCAGAATAGTCTATCTCTTGTTTGGACATAAACGCTTCTCTTATCCATAGATCTAACAGGTGAATGATTCCATACTCTCCTAATTTGCTTATGGCATCACCCTTTATGTCTAATCTGTTTGCCCATTTTGACCTTATTATGGCATACAATGTAAAATGTTGCTCTAAATCTCATTTCTGTCAAAACTCTTTACAGTTTTCCCAGCAATTCTTGTCAACTAGTGATATCTTGTCCCAACAGCTTAGATTTTTGGATTTATCATATACCAGATTACTGTGGTCATTTACTACCATGTATTTTGTATCTAGCCTTTCTCACTGATTAACTACTCTATTTCTTAGTTAGTATGAGATAGTTTGGATGACTATTTCTTTATACTGCAGTTTGAGATATGCAACAGTTAGGCTACCTTTCTTCAATTTTTTTTTCATTAATTGCCCTGATATTTTTGACTTTTTGTTTTTCCAGATAAATTTTGTTATTATTTTCTCTAGCTCTAGAAAACAGTTTTTTGGTAGTTTGATTTATGTGGCATTAAATAAGTAAATTAATTCAAGTAGAATGATCAGTTTTATTATATTAGCTTGGTCTACCCATGAACAATTGATAATTTTTTCAGTTTTTTAGATGTAATTTTATTTGTGTGAAAAGTGTCTTGTAATTGTGTTCATATAGTTCCTGGGTTGTCTTGACAGATAGTTTCTCAGGTATTTTATATTGTTTACAGTAATTTTAAATGGAATTTCTTTTTTCTACTTTTTTCCTGCTAGGATTAATGATAACATATAGAAAGACTGAAGATTTATGTGGATTTATTTTATGTCCTGCAATTTTGTTGAACTTGTTAATTATTTCAACTCTCTTTTTAATTTATTCTCTAGGAGGCTTCAAAGTACATCATTATATTATCTACACAGAGTGATAATTTCCACCCTTCATTGCCTATTCTAATTTCTTTAATTTCCTCTTCTTATTGCTATAGTTAACATTTCTAGTACAATATTGAATAATAGTGGTGGTAATGGGTGTCCTTACTTCACCTCTCATTAGGAAGGCTTCCTAATTTTTCCCATTAAAAATAGTGTTTGCTGATAGTTTTAGATAGATACTACTTTTCATTTTAAGGAAAGTTCCATTTATTCCTCTGCTCTCTAGTGTTTTTAAGAAGAATGAGTATTGTATTTTGTCAAAAGCTTTTTCTACATCCTTGTGATAATCATATGATTTTTATTAGTTTTGCTGATGATTTGGGATATTGTGCTGATAGTTTTGCTAATATTAAACCAACCCTGAATTCTTGTATAAATCCTACCTGGTCAGAGTGTATGATCTTTGTGACTACCCAAGCTAGTGTTTTAAATCTTTTGCATTAATATTCTTTAGGGAGATAGGTCTATAGTTTTCTTTCTCCACTTTTGCTCTTTCTGCTTTACATATTGTGTTACCAATATATTTATGTCATAAAATGATTTTGGTAGGATGCCTTTTTTGCCTACTTTTCCAGATAGCCTATGTAGTATGAGGATTTTTCTTTAAATGTTTGGTAGAATTTACTTGTTGATCCATCCGGCCCTGTGATTTTTTTTTTTTTTTTTTGGTTAGGGAGCCCATTGATAGCTTGTTCAACTTAGTTTTCTAAAATAGTACTATTTAAATATTTTGTTTTCATTTCTATTTCTGTTAATGAACAATTTATAATTTAAAAAATTCATCCATTTCACTTAGATTGCTAGATTTATTTGCATATATTTGGGCGAAATAGCACCTATTGTTTTAATTTTCTGTTCATTTGTGGTGAATTCACCTTTTTCATTTTTGATACTGGTACTTTAGTTTTATTCTTTCTGTTTTTTTTTTTTAAATCAAATTAACAAATAGCTTATATATTTCATTATTCCATAAATCCATCTCCTAGATTTATTAGTTCAGTGGTTTTCTTACTTTAATTTTTATTCCTCTCTCCTTTGAGTTTCAGAATTTCCAGAATTAATTGGGGATTTTTAATTTGTTCTTTCCCCAGTTTTTTAGTTGCATTTCTAATTTCATCAATATTCTTCTTCCCTATTGTATTAATGTAAACATTTAGATAAATAATTCCCCCCTTAGGTATTGTTTTGTCTGCAACCTGCAATTTTAGTATGTGGTCATTCTTTTTTAATGAAATTATTAATTTTTAAAATATTATTGGTTCTTTTATCCACTTATTCTTTAGGGTTAGATTATTTCATTTTAATTAATTTTAGTCTATATTTACACAGTCCTTTAATGAAAATAATTTTATTGCTTTGTGATCTGAAAAGGACTAATTTAGAATTTCTGCTTTTCTGCATTTAGTTGGGAGATTTTTGTGCCCTAATGTATGGTTATTTTTTGGCAGATGTCATGTACTGCTAAGAAAAAAAGATATATTTCCTTTTATTCCCATTTAATTTCCCCCAAATGTCTACTATATCTAACTTTTCTGAAATTCTTTTTGACTCCTTAACTTTATTCAAGTTTATCTTTAGTTAGGTTTATCTAGTTCTGAGAGGGGAGGGATGAGGCCCCCCACTAGTATAGTTTTACTCTATATATTCTGCTGTAACTCATTTAATTTTTCCTTTAAGCATTTGGGTGCTGTAACATTTGGTGCATTTACGTTTAATATTGTTATTGTCTCTGGTGCCTTAGAACAAAATATAGTTTCCTTATTTAGCCCTTTTATTTAGATACACTTATTATTTTGCTTGGAGATCATGATTATTATTCTCTAGTTGAAACATTGTAGATTCTGCTCCAGCTCCTTTACCTGTGCTTCAAGTGTGTTTCTTGTAAACAGGATATTGTAGGATTCTGGGTTTTAATCCATTATTCCATACACTTCCATTTTTTAGGTTTGTTCATCCCATTCCCATTCACAGCTATGATTACTATGTTTCCTGCCATCTCATTTCCCTCATTTATTAATTTACTTTCTCCTTTTACCATGTCCCTCCTCAAAGTGTTTTGCTTCTGACCATTGCCTACCCCAATCCTGCCTCCCTTCTATGAGCACTTCCCTTCTCTTGAACCTTTTCTCACCTACTTCCTTGTAGGACAGATTGCTGTGTTCCAAAGAGCCAATTTGATTTTCTTTGAACCAATTCTGATGATATTAAAGTTCAAGCACTGGCTCTTTCTCACCCCTTAATTTTATTTTTTGGTAATCATCCCACCATAGTCAATTCACACTTGTGACTTCTGTCAATGTTTATTCTTTTAACTGCCCTAATAAAGTTCTTAGGAATTATAAAAAAATCATCTTCTTGCATGGGAATGCAAATAGTTTAGCCTTATTAAATCCTTTATGAATTATCTTTCCTGTTTATCATTATATGCTTCTCTTCAGTCTTGTATTTTTCAAGTCAAATTTTCTACCCAGTTCTAGTCTTTTCATCAGAAAGGCTTGAAAAGTCCTTTATTTCATTAAACATCTATCTTCTTCCTCAAGGATTGTGCTCAGTTTCATTGGGTAAATAATTTTTGTCTATAATCCTACCGTCTTTGCTCTCTGGAATATTATATTCCAAGACCTTCAATTATTTAACTAGGAAGTTACTAAATCTTGTGGTATGCTATGATTCTATGATATTTTAATTGCTTATTTCTGATTAGCTGCAGTATTTTCTCTTTGACCTGGGTAGTCTGGAATTTGGCTAAAGTATACCTGGGAGTTTTCATTTTTGGCTCTCTTTCAGGAAGTGATTAGTTAATTCTTTCTATATCTATGTAACTTTCTGGTTTTAGGATATCAGATAGGTTTCTTTGATAATTTCTTGAATTATGATAACTAGGTTCTTTTTTATCATAAAGCTTTTAGGTGGTCTAATGATTCTTAAATTACCTCTGCTTAACCTGTTTTCGAGATCAGTTTTTTTCCCAATGAGATATTTCACATTTCTTCTATTTTTCATTCTTTTGACTTTGTTTTATAGTTTCTTGATATTCCATAATATCATTGGCTTCCAATTGCCCAGTTCTAATTTTTTTTAAATAATTTTTTATTATATATTTTTTTATAATATTATCCCTTGTATTCATTTTTCCAAATTATCCCCCTCCTCCCTCTACTCCCTCCCCCCGATGACAGGCAATCCCATACATTTTACATGTGTTACAGTATAACCTAGATACAATACATGTGTGTAAATACCATTTTCTTGTTGCACAATAAGCATTAGATTCGGAAGGTACATGTAACCTTGCCCAGTTCTAATTTTTAAGGAATTCTTTTCTTCAGTGAGTTTTTATATTTCTTTTTCTAATTGGTGAATTCTATTTTAAGGTGTTACTTTATTATTTTTTGTGCATTCTCTATCAAGTTGTTGACTATTTTTATCATTTTCTTGCATGACTTTCCTTTTTTTCCCCCAGTTTTTCCTTTACCTCTCTTATCTGAGTTTAAAAATCCTTTTAGAGATCTTCTAGGAATTCTTTTTTGGCTTGTGCCAGTTTATTTCTTTGAGGCTTTTGCATATAGCATTTTGATTTTTGCTCTTCTTCTGAGTTTGTGTCTTGAGCTTCCCTGTCACAGTAACAACTTCTTGGTCAGGTTCTTTGTTGTTGTTTATTCATTCTTCTAGCCCTTTGCTTGACTTCTATCTTTATCTTAAATTGTGCTCTGTTCACAGGATGGAGGGGTTTTTCATACTGCTGCTTTCAGAGCTAGCTCTGGGGATGTGTTTTAGGTTCTTAGTTCTTTAAGAAATGTGGTCACTTCTCTCTTGGTCTGAGTGACCACTAATATCTTTTCCCCCCTAGAAATGTGACTTGGATCTCTTTTCACTCCTTCCTGGAGTGATGTGAAACCAGGACCCCTGCTCCACTGCAAGTTGCCTCAAGTATTGTTCTCCACTCTTGCACTGTGTCCAGGGTCTCTGCTCCCCCCATGGCCATGTGCTCTAGTGTGCTAATGTTCCTCCCCACCCTGGGACGGTGACCCAGAACTGCTTATGGACAGTGCAAGAGTGTCCTACAACCCGTGCCAGCAAAAGGTCTCCTGCAGCCTCCTTCTGATTAGTTGTCTGCCGCCTTTACCGGGTGTGGGCTGAGAACTCCTAAGCTCCTGCTCCTGCTGCTGAACTGCCTCCGGCCTGCCATTGGAGCTTCTGGCTCGGACTCCTAAGACAGACCTTTCTTGCCAATCTCCTAAGTCGTCCTGGGCTGGGAAATGTTTTGCTCTGACTTTTTGTTGGTTTTGCTGCTTCAGAATTCTGTTTGAGGTATTATTTAAAGCTGCCTAGAGGAGAATTTGGGAGAGTTCAAGTGAGTCCCTGTCCTTACTTGGCCATCTTGTCTTTGCCTCTGATTTACTTACTTTTTAAACACATCTAAACTAGAGTATTCCCTCTGGAAAAAATTCTCCCGACACATTGTTGTTGATTCTACACCATCAGCATTTTCTCTATCACTTTCTTAACTCTTTGTAACATTTTTCTGATGTCCGAGGTGGAGATTCACTGAAAATTTAACATTTGGCTTCTTCAGAGCCACTGACTCTAGTGTACCTCAGTAGCTTTGACTGGCATTATTATAGCTTACAAAAAGGAAGGCTATAATGTTAGCTTGGGCTGAGGCATGGAAGCTCTTTAAGACTACTATGGCTTTGTTATTCCTTGTATTTTTAGTGCTAGGTGCAGAGTCTGGCACACAACAGGTGCTCAATAAATGTATGGGATGGAATAATCAGTATTTAGGAGAACCATTGAATGTCAGGCCTGAAAGAGACCTTGGAGTCATTCTAGTCCAGCCCGCCTCGTCTTTGTTCGGGAGGACGCGTTCTTAGTGAAAAGAACGGAATGTCCGGGACTGGCCCTGCTGGCACTTGACCAAAGTCCCACAGCTCTCAGCAGTTTGGTGTTTGGTTTTCTCATTCACAACCAGAACATCTGTTCTTATCCCCGATCTGGCTTCCTCTCTTGGGGTGAGGGTGGTCTTCCTCCTCCACTCAGCGGATTAGCCTCAGGGCCAGGTGAGACTGTGAGTGTATGAGTGTGGGTGGAGTGCGCATCAGGACCACTTTGGAAGACCCAGCCACTTCCCCTTAGAAAAGGCCTAGCAGCTGAGTCTGGCTCAGGGAAGGGCTCAGTGAGCCGTGGGGATGGTGCCGCACGGAAGCCCCAGAAATGCCCCCCTCTCACCACTTGGCGGCTGGACCCCCGCTGCGCATGAGCCCCTGAGCCACAGCAGCCCCCTCCTCTGCCCACGATCAGCTCTGATTCCCCAAATTCCTGTGGGGCCGGGCGGGGTGGTCATCTCGGCGGAGAGCTAACTGCCTGACCACTTCTCCCGAGGTGGAAAAGCTCACTTGGAACCAAGGATGTTGGAGTGGCGGCTTTTCTTCGGCTGCATCTCCCCTTCAGCTCTCTCCCCACCACCTGCCGGCCAGCCTCTCCAGCTCCGGCCACTCCTGCACCCCCAGACCAGCTCCGGCCACTCCTGCACCCCCTGGATGAGCACAAGGACATTTCTTGCAGTGCAATGGAATACCAGTGGGAGAGATGGAAGGCTTTATGGAGGGGGAAGGAAGAGGGCAGCTTTCCTTGCTTTAGCCATTGAGGCTTCCCATTAGAATGGAAAGTGCTTAGGAAAAGGACTAATTATCTGTGGGCCCTCCTTTGTGGCCCTTAGTAATCTAGTATAAATTCTCTCTGTCTGTCCCTCCCCTCACTCTTTTTTTCTCTGTCTCTGTCTGTTTCTTTCTTTCTCTGTCTCTTTCTCTATCTCTGTCTCTGTCTCTGTCTGTCTCTCTTTCCCTGTCTCTCTGTCCTTCTTCCCTCCCTCCCTTCTTCTTGTCCCCCCGTCACGGGTCTTCTTTATTTCTCTGGGGTCTTGCTACCCCATATTCAGCTCGGGGTGTTTGGAGTCACCCTAATTATGAAAGTCTGGCTGAAGTCTCCATTCCTGGACATAACAGCATCTGCTCTTGGACCAGACGGCCTCTTGGGAGCAGAGAGCCAGAGTAGGGCAAAGAATACAGGAGAATGGGGGGGGGGGAGCATTCTTGGCTCCCCCCACACAAATGGACATTTGTTCGGTCATTTTCCAGGTGTGTCTGTCCTTTTCTGACACTACTAGGGTTTCCTTGATGGAGATACTGGATGGCTTTGCTATTTCCTGTTCCAGATCATTTTACAGTTGAGTAAACTGAGGCAGGGAGAAGTGACTTGCTGAGGATCACCCCACTGGGAAGTGTCTGAGGCTGGATCTGACCTCAGGGTGATGAGGCTTCCTGCCTGCAGGCCTTGTGCTCTGCCCACTGTGCCACCCGGCTTCATCCTGTACAGGCTCCCTATAATAAATATAATGTCCATTTTAGCAAAAGCCATCCCTGCCCCCGGATCTCCTGGTTTATTGGGGGAGACGGGGTTCGGCTGTGGGGAGGGGGGGCAGCAGCTTTCAGGCTTCCTGCACAAGAGGGGTCCCAGCAGGACTCAGAAGCCAGGGAAAGTCCAGGGAAACCGGGGAGCCGGAAGGTGGAGGCGGCCGGGAAAATGCCCGGAATTTGGGGAGGAGAGATCCAGGGAGAGTCACTGCTGGAGAAAACTGCTGGGTGGTCAGGGAGAGGGAGGAGCCTGAGTCCTTTCTGCTGAGGAGCGGGGCGGGGGCGGGGGTCAATGTTGGGGGTGCCACTGTTCCCCAAGAAAGGCTTTTGGACTGAAGTGAAAGTGACTAGACTCAGGCCAGTCCTCCTCCTTCCTTTCCCTCCTCCCTTCCCGTTCCCCTCCTGTTCCCCTCATCTCCCTGGTTCCTCACTTCTCCCCCATATCTCCCCTCTCCCCTCCCTCCCTCCATTCTCTCCTCCCCTCTCCCCCTCCCCCTCCCCTCCCCTCCCACTCGGCCGAGCTATTTAAAGCCCACCTCGGATTTTGACATTTGGACTTGAAAATGAAAGTCCAACTTTTCGGTGTTCGAGTTCATTAACCTTTCGCAGTAGATAAATTGCCTCTGAAAATCACCGGGAGCCCCCGGGAGGGAAGGCTTCCCTTAATCCTTATTAATAGTAATACTCTTACCATCTCGCGGGCTGCAGGCTTTGTATTTTAAATGGGATTAAAATATTAGCAATCAAGCAAAATGAAAGCAGATAAAAAGTAAATGGCGGAGAAAGTTGCTTGGAAACCTGTGGGGCCTGGGGAGAGCCGGCTCGCTGGCTCATTGTGCTGCCTTCAATGGACTCCGTGCCGCCCCCGGCCCTTTGGGGCCCCGCAACGGAGCCGCGGGCACGCCGGCTTTGATGCTGTCCTCCTCGCCTCGGCTGGGATGGGAGAGCCTCAACTGGAGACCAGCCTTTAAAAATCGCCCGCAGGGTGACCCTGAATGGGTCACTTAGCCACTGTCGGCCTCGGTTTCCTCGAGTGTAAAATGGAGATGACCGTAGGACCTCCCCTCCCTCACCAGCAGTAGGTAAGGATTAAAGGAGGCTGTTTGCAGACCTTGGTGTGCTATGGAAATGTCGGTTATTATTTAAAAAACGATTCTTGTTACACATTGGACGCGCTCCAGGCCTTTCCCTCCCCTATTTGCCTTGGTCTGGAAAGCTTCACTTTCTCTGCCCCGACATAAGTAGGCCTTGTTGGACACCGAGCTGTGTCCATGTTCTGCGGCACTTCTGTCGGAGTGGGCGGGCAGCAAGCATCCTCTCTGTGCTTCCTCAGCCCTCTGGGAAGCCCCGCTGGCTCTCGGGCAGATGGCCACCTTCCAGGTGAGGGGTCAGCCTGTGGAGGAGAAGCTGGCTAGGAGCTGTGACCATCACCAGACGATTCCTTTACTTTACCTTCATAGGAGCAGCTAGGGGGCGCAGTGGATAGAGCACCAGCCCTGAATTCAGGAGGACCTGAGTTCAAATCTGATCTCAGACACTTAATACTTCCTAGCTGTGTGGCCCTGGGCAAGTCACTTAACCCCAGTCTCGGGGGGGGGGGGGGGGAGGAGGGGGAAGTTACTTTACCTTCATAGAGATGGACAATGGAGGCCCCGGGGGATAATTTCCTCTTGACTTATAACCTGGAAGATTTCCGCCAACTTCCCCCTGCCTTGTGGATCCCTGCCACTCTTAGAACCCTGGTAGAAATGGAAATGTCTGGGGGCAGCTAGGTGGCGCAGTGGAGAGAGCACCAGCCCTGAATTCAGGAGGACTCAAGTTCAAATCTGGTCTCAGACACTTATCACTGCCCAGCTGTGTGACCCTGGGCAAGTCACTTAGCCCCAGCCTAAAAAAAAAAAAAAAAAAGAGAGAGAGAGAGAGAGAGAGAAAGGGAAATGTCATTTGTCTGACATTCTCCCGAGGTCTCTTATTTTTATCACATTCGCTTCTGGCTTTAGCCTGGCACCCCTGCAATCCCCCAAGCCGCTAAGCCCCTGTGCCAGATTTGCTCGCAGCATCCACTCCTGCACCTGCATGGCGCTCTGGAGCGCTCCAGCCCCAGGACGCCCTTGGGAATCTCCCCCAGACCCGTGGGTGACTTTCAGGCAGCCTCTCATTTGAGTCTTCTAGAACCCAGGAAGGAAAGGAACAATCCCTGAGAGTTGTCGGGTATCTCTGACGGGTCCGCAGCCGTCCCCAGTTAGTCTGTCCCCTGTCTCCCAGGCATCTGTGAGATTATTGTGCCGCCTTTGCTAGAAACAGATGTGGGACTTCTGGAGGAAAAGAAAAAAGCGAGGAATCCTGGGAGCAGAGTTAGCCCCTGGTTTGTCACCAGCGCTAGGAAGTCACACTGATACTATTTCCCACAGTAGCTAGTGAAATGCATGGCTCTCGGAGCCTTCCAAAGCTGATGAAATGTTGATTATCCCATGTGAGGAGGTAGCCCCAAGAGGCACAATCAGCAGCTGGGGGGGGGAGTGGCAAAGTGTCCCAGAATCTTCCAAGAATAAGGGCTTTCTAAAAGCGCAATGGGCTGCCTCAGGGGGCGGTGCACTCAGGACTTCACTGGAGTCAAGTAAAGATAGGAGGACTCTGAGTAGCAAGAAAGGGATTCTGGTTCCTAGACACCTTGGACTAGGTGATCTCTTAGATCTCTTCACACAGGGAGATTCTGAGGTTCCCCTCCTAAAGAAAATGAATTTTAAAGCAAGCCGAACAAGGGACAAAAGCAGCAACACCGTTTCGAAGATGTTTAAGGATAAAACTGGAAAGGCAAAAAACAACTGCAAAAAATAGGAAAGATCTGCTTTGTCACAAAATCTTTTTGCTCTCAAGAACACTACATCTATCACAATGGGCTCTGGCCTCAATCTTGGATGTGCTCAGAGGCAGCTTTTTGCAAATGATATTCTGCAATACATCGGTCATTTTAGTCATGAAAAACCCAACCCTCCCCCTGCACTTCTTGTTTGCCAACTATATAAGCGCTCCTCCAACAAGGTGTCTCCAATCCATATGTCAAAAGTCCTCAAAAGATATAGAAAAAGATGATATTGCTTAACAAGCCTCCCATTTCTAGCTGAGCTTCAAATATACAGTGCACAGCTACACCCAGGGAAAGAACTCTGGGAGGGGACTATGAACCACTACATAGAACTCCCAATCCGTCTATTTTTGTCCGCCTGCATTTTGGATTTCCTTCACAGGCTAATTGTACACTGTTTCAAAGTCTGATCCTTTTTGTGCAGCAAAATAACCATTTGGACATGTATACATATGCTGTATTTAACTTATACTTTAACATATTTGACATGTATTGGTCAACCTGCCATCTTGGGGGAAGGGGTGGGGGGAAGGAGGGGAAAAGTTGGAACAAAAGGTTTTGCAATTGTCAATGTTGTAAAATTACCCATGCACACATCTTGTAAATAAAAAGAGATAAGCAGTATCATTCAAAAATATATACAGTGCAGCTAGATAACATGGTGGATAGAGTGCTGAACCTTTCATCTTCCTAAGTTCAAATGTGACCTCATGTACTAGCCATGTGGACCTGTGAAGTCTCTTAACCCTGTTTTCCTTAGTTTCCTCATCTGTAAAATGAGCTGGAGAAGGAAATGGCAAACCACACCAATATCTTTGCCAAGAATATCCCAAATGGGGTCATGAAGAGTCAGATGTGGCTGAAGTGATTGAACAACATAACATTTATTTAGCATACAATGGCTGAAAAGGGTTTGCCGCTGTCATAGAGAAAGACCGCTGTAGAGACCAAATGGGGACTCTTCTATGATAAGGAAGTCATCCAGGTGCTCCTCTTAGTGAATGACATGCATAGTGAGCCCTGGAACATGGTACAACTTCTGGTATGAGAACTATAACCATTCAACAGAGAGGTTGGTCTGATCATCCACACAGGAAAAAACAAGTGGATGAAGGGTTCGGACTTAGATATGCAGTTCGATGGATACAGTTGATATACTTGGTATCATATAATTTGGACAGGTACCATGAATGGATAATAGACTGGGAAGAGAATATAAAAAGAGGAGCAGAGGAGGATGAGTTGCCCTTGGGAAAGTACGCAATTCTTTTAATGGCCCTTTGGAACAAAGACTCACTTTTCCCCCCTAACACTAATATTTTTTCATTAACGCCCTATGAGCCATGTTGGCTGGGAATCGTGGAACATCATCTCTGAAGAGTTCAAGTTGAAAATCTTCCAAAGGACAATGGAAAAGCACATAGTGGGTGTGAACAGGCTATGACACATTGTTAAGGAGGAGTCACTCAGGAGAATGAAAGAAAGGATGTTTTTGTATGAACACGTGATCAGAAAGGATGGTCCAGGCACTTGGGCAGAGTGAGGGAGAGCTGATGGACGATCCTTGAGCTTTACTGATCCTGGATCAGGGACACTTGGGTGCTGGATGGGGCTCACGGGAGATGGGAGGCAGGGCATTGCAGGCCTCAGGGACAGTCCGAGTGGGGGTTTGGAAACCAGCCAACATGAGCCGTCTGGCCACTGGGGACCAGCGGGATCCGGTCCTAGTGAAGGTACGTTTGGGGTTATCACACAGGACCTTGGATGCCAAGCTAAAGAACACGGATTTTATTCCCTGGACCACAGGGGGACCTCAGAGGTTGTCATAGCTGGGATTGCACGACCTAGATGGGCTGGGAGGCTGGCAACACAGTAAAGGCAGAAATGGCCTGTTTAGTGCCGGTATGTGTTGGGGAGGTGGGAGACTGGGGGTGACCCAGGAGGGAGCTTGGAGGACGCGGCTGGAGGGGAGCAGGGCCATTCTGGGGAAGAGGCTGGAGCAGCAGCTGGTTCCAGGGCTCTTCCTTAATCACTTTTCACTCTCGTCCTAGAAAAGTCCCGTTTCCCCCAAGCCCCATTCATCAGTCCTTTTACAAGCTTCATTACTCCTCAGACAGGGGCCATGCAAAGCTGTTCTCGGCTGAACCCTGAGATAGGAATGAAAAGCTCTTCTCTCTGCCCTTAGCCTCCCCCCTCATGCTCCCTGGGGTGGGCAGCTGGATTGTATTTGAGAGCAAGAGTTAGCCCTCCCCCTTCTGATGATCCAGTGGACTCAGACAGAAGCAAGTTTTTTTCCTTAAAAGCTTCAGGAGCTCGGAAGCTGACCGCGTTTCACCTGGGCTGGAAGGAAGGGGCCAGTTCTTTGGTGATGGTCTGCACACAAGCAGAGTAGCCAGGTCCCCCCCTGGGGCTCACCTGCAGCATGGTGCCCTTCTGACCTTTCTTCTGCCTCCTTTCCCCCTTATTTGTGGGGTACCGCTTCTCTTCACATTACAGCCAACTGACTAGCCTACTTGTTCCTGCTGCCGGCCGTGCATTTGCTCTCTCTCCCTCCTTGCCTCCACCTCCTAACCCCCAGCTGCCCTCCAAGCCTGGCCCTCAGGCCCCTGTGCTGATGGCTCCCTCGGGGGTCCTCTCCCCAGAATTTCACATCTGTCATTGATTAGGGCACCCCCTTGTGTCAGCCCAGTAACATGGAAGCCCTTTGGTAGCAGGATGTTGTTTTAGGGTTCCTGAAACCCCTCAACATATTCCAGGCCTTAGGGCCTGCAATCCCTTATTTCGGGGATTCCCTTGGGGCCAAGAACAGGCCGGGTACAAGCAGGGGGCTTTATCTGTTCTGAATGAATGCATGCAGGGATGAATGAATGTGTGCAAGAATGAATGAATGAATGAATGAATGCCTGAATGAATGAATGCATGCTGGAATGAATGAATGCGTGCCATCCCTCTGTCCGTGGCCGCTGGGATGCCCGGCTCGGCTCTGTCTCCTACTTCACTGTTAGTTTCGGGGATTTCAGTCAAGTTCCCCGGAGCCATGGCTGTCCCGGGCTGGTTCTTGCCTCCAAGTCCGTGGCCCTCCCTGACTTCATCGTCCCAGATCCAGATCCTGAGAGACCCCTCCCCTGCCAGCAGCTGCCTCCTCCCACCCTCCCGCTCTTCTTGCTCCTGTAGCCACCGCTTCCCCTCCTGACATATTTGCGTGCTGCTGAGGATAATTAGACGATCCCCTTCCCCTCCCTGCGTGTCTCAGCCCCCGAAAGTCTCCCCAGTGGCGCCAGTGACTTCTTGGTCCTCCTGGTACTTGGGCAGCGGGAAGCTCATCCATTTTCCACTGAGTTTTTGAGCTTCTCCATTCCCCCCAGAGCGCTGGGCAGCCCCACAGAAGCCCCTCTGCCAATCCCCGTGCTGCTCCCTGCCTTGTCTTGGACTTGGGATCCAATTTTCTCTCATGAATCCTGCTCCCACGGTGCACTCCTCACCCGCGAGAGCCTGGCCAGGGCCCTGGTGAGCTGAAGGAAACCGTGCTAAGATTCTGAGCAGTTTGCAGTTCCAGTTCTTGTAAAAGGCGGGGCTGCCATCCCAGCTCTGCCCAGAGGAAGCCGCCCAGAGCCCGGGCTCCGTCTCTGTGACTGACGCCCTGTGGCTGGCTGGCACCTTTGGCTTCTGCCAGAGTGCCAGGAATCCAGACAAAGCCGGAGGGAAACTGGAAATCGAAGGCCGGGGCAAGCCCAAAGGCCAGCGGGGCTTCTATCGAGAGGACGGATTTCAAAGGGTTCAGGGGAAAGGTAGGGGATCCTGTGGCTCGGACTTGCCAAGGGAAAGGAAGGGGTCTCACTCAAGACTAAGAGGTGGAAGATCAAGAAAGAGAATGTGCTTTGTGAGAGGGCACGGGTGTGGATACACAGGGAACTCCCCAGCTCGGCTGCATCTCAGGAAGGTGTAGACAGGCAGCAGGCAAGACCAGGATGGAGCCAGAATGAGGACTCCTCGAGGGCTTTTAGTCCTCTTTATAGTCCAGCTTAGGGCTTCCCAATAGGAAAAGGAGGAAAAGGAGGAGGAGGAGGAGGAAGAGGAGGAAGACAAGGAGGAGGAGAGGAGGAAGATGAGGAGGAGGACGAAAAGAAGGAGCAGGAAGAGAAGGGGGAGGAGGAAGAAAAGGAAAAGAAGAGGAAGAAGAGAAGGAGGAGGAAGAGAAGGAGGAGGAAGAGAAGGAGGAGGGGAAGAGGAGGAGGAGGAGAAGAAGCAGCAGCCCTGGGTGGGGTGAGTAGAGCGGTGACAATGGACAGCAGAGAGCGGGCAGAGATGTATTGGTTTGCTTTTTAAATTTTTCTGCAAAGGAAAATGAACTCTGCATTCGGGATGACAGAGCGAAAGTAGTTCAGAGGAAGGCGTTCCCCGGAAAAGCGAGGAGCCGGGAGATCGCCCGCTGTCCCTGAGGAATTCTGCTCTCCTGACCCGAATGAGCAACATCCTTGGCTGCTAATGGCTGAACTGTTGCCAATGACTTTTTTAAAAACCAGATTTTATTTTTACATCACTTAGATTTCCCATGTACCCCTGTTTCTGTCTTCTCCCAAAAAGCCATCCCTTAAAATAGCGAACTTTAAAAAAGAAAAAGAGGAGGAGAAAAAGCCAGCAGAACTGATTGACACATCCCCCAAATCAGATGTTGCGCGCCATGCTTGCTATATGCTGCTCCAGATTGGTGACCACCCCCCACCCCAGCTTCCCCTGAGGCAAAGGAGCCAGGGAGGCGCCATCTTCCCACAGCCTCCACTTGGGGTTGCTCGGTGGGGACTCGCTTCCTGGGCTTTGTGCAGTTGACTTTGCCTCCCCATCCACCACAGTCATTCTCTCTTACAGGAAACCTGCACACTATCCTGGGCCGCACTGTGTCCAGCCAGACCCCCAAGGGAGGGCTTCTATTCATTACAAAGGTGTTGGGGTCTATGGGGACTGCTTTTGTCTCTGATGCAGGGGTGTGGACGTTCTGGATACTTGAGTCGCATAATTCCAGGAGGGTTTTTATTAATTTGCAATTCTCCCAACAATGTACCGGCGTGCCTGACCTCTTATAACATTGACCATCTCTGCCTTTTGTTACCTCTGCCAGTTTGCTGGTCGTCCAACTCATGACAAATAGCACAAATGGTGCAGGACGGGGGCTTGATAGGCGTTTGTGGGATTGTCTGAGTCGAGTTTTATTTCATGAGATGAGGTGTAATGGGAAGGCACAGAGATGGGAGGGGAAATGGTTAACAGGAGAACAGTTAAGAAGGCCAGTCTGTCTGGATTGTAGTGTGTGTGTGAGAAAGAGAGACAGACAGACAAAGAGATGGAGAAAGACAGACAGACAGAGACAGAGACAGACAGACAAAGAGATGGAGAAAGACAGACAGACAGACAGAGACAGACAGACAAAGAGATGGAGAAAGACAGACAGACAGAGACAGAGACAGACAGAAAGAGAGCCACAGTCGTTACCAGCCCGGGCAGTTCAGCTGGAGCAGCTTGTGCAGGCTCCCAGCAGAGGGGCTGAGACTGGATCCCAGATAGAGGTTCTGCACCTGGGTGTGTAGACACATTGCTGGGATCTGTGAAGGTGAATGAGCAAAATTGCCCCTTCTTTTCTTGAACCTCCCCCCAAGCCTCAGCATCTCCTTCAGCCACTTTGAAGTGCCTCGTGAGCACCCACGGGCTTCACCAGACCAGACACAAGCGGTGGGAGCCTGCGTGGAGTGCTGGGAGCGCCCTAGACCAAACTAAGGAGTGTCGGAGCTGGGGGAGCAGGGGTCATCCCACCTTTGTTCCTTTGCAGCTCCCTCCTGTCGTCCGTGGCAGGGCCAGAGCCTCCTCCCCAGCCCCACGGTCTCCTGGTGGGATCAGTTTAGCTCAGGGCTCTCTTCTGCGCGCAGGTTCTGGGAAGCCCCAGAGGACGAGGCGAGGGGGCAGAGATCTCGGGCAGGGGCCTCCTCCTCGGCTCCTCAGGACGGGAAGCTCAGACACGTCCCAGGGCCCGGGCGAGGCAGCCGGTGGAGGCTCCGGAGCCTTTGTCTCATTAGCTTTCCGGTCAGACACAATTTTCACAGAAGAAACAGCATGGGCCCCAGTCACGCTATTAGACTGACAATCTCAGGTTAATTCACTGATTGCCTTTCCCTCTGGTCACCATCGATTTAGAACAGAAGGCTTAACAGCTGAAGGAAACTGGGACAGGGAGATTTCGGGCTGTGCTGAGGGGAGGCGGAGGAGGGAAGGCCCCCGTGGGCTGGGGGGAGGACCGTGTCCAAGCCAGCATGGAGCAGCTGTCCCCGGGCCACCTCTGGTATCCCGGGGATCCTGGGACTGCAGTTTCTCTCATGGAACGAGAGCACCCGTGGGCCCCGACTCCTGGCCTGGACAAGGTGGGACCTCTGCCTGGCTTGCTGGCATTCGTGCCGGCCTTGGCTTGGAAGGAGTAAGCTCCCTACAGGAAGATTCGCCAAAGACAGAGGCAACGGAGCCGTTTGTGACCCCAGAAAGGCCAGGCCTTCCCCTTGGACAAACAGCAGGGAGCATTGTGCCCAGGGTCCAGGAGATAAGAGCCTCTCCTTTTCCTCTTCACGGATCCTTTCTAGAAAGGCCTTTGAGCTCCAGAGCTCGGGCTCCAGCCTCAGCCTCACTGAGGGCCATGGCAGCCCTTGTGGGGGCACCTGGGGGGTGCCAGGGTCCCACGCCACTGCCTGTCAGTCAGGGGTGGGATGGCTCGGACTCAGAAAGAAGCAGAGTCCTGCAGGAAGGAGCGAGTGCTTTGGGCAGCTGAGCTGGGGGAAGTCCTGGGGGAGAGGTGGAGCCCAAAGGGCCGGGAACCCCCAGGAGCTCTGGAGCCACGAGGTCCAATTTGCCTGGGGGGTGGTGCCGGGGCAGAGAGGAGGCTGGGAGGGGGAAGGCCGGGCTGAGCCCGCTTGTGTTTTGTCTTGACTTTTACTCAAACCTGAATGTTCTCCATCTATTCCCCGTGGGGGGAGGCCGTGCTGTGTATTTGAATAAGGGCGGCCCCCGGTCCCATTCATATTTGCCTGGGGAGGACAGACATGGTGGGGGGGCATTTCAAGCATGGGTTTCCAGGTTTCACCCAGGGCTGGGGGGGGGGGAGGGCCGGGTCCAGGGGGCCGCCGGGCAGCTGGTCCCACCAAGGCCTCCTGCCAGCCTCAGCCTTGCCACGGCCTCCTGTCCCCGGGCTGCCTCCCCACAGCTCTGCAGAGCCCCGGGAAGAACTGGGATGGGGTATCCTCCCCCAAACCTAGAGCCAGGGTCGCCAGGACTGAGGGCTTTCTCTAGGACCATGGACGGCGCACGCTGCTGGATCTGGGCTCCCTGACCTCAGGACTGGGGGGGGGGGGCTGGCTGGGACGGGGGTCCCCAGGACTGCGGCACTCGCTTCCTCTCTCCCGCCCCCAGATGGGGACGCCAGAGCTCCAGCATTAAAGCTGCCGTGAAACAGTCCCGAGTACTTGGCTGTACTTTGTACTTGCCTCCCACTAGCCTTCCCTCCCTGTGGTCCCAAGAAGACCAGGAGGTCCCTCCCACCCCTCCATCCCCGTGATGGCCAGCACCAGCCCCGCCCCCATTTCAGGACAACTTAGGCTGCAGGCCCCTTGAGCGCCAGGAGGCCGGGCCCCTTCGCTGTCTCTTGGTTACTCATCCGCCCCATAGAGGGAAAGAATTCTGGATTGGAAATCCCAGTGCGGCGAGTCCCTTTCCCCCTGTCAGCCTCCGATCCAGCTGTGAGGGTGATGGCTAAGGCCCTCTCCGCCTAGGACCGGGAGAGGAGGCAGGGGCCTTCCTGTCTTGAAAGCAAGGCCGTCCTGAGGCACGGAGGCTAAGAAACATGGCGAGGTCCAGAGGGAGGCCTCTGGCTTATTCTCTGGACCCAAGAGAGGGAGGAGGAGGCAGAAGTGGCTTGTACCAGCCAGGCAGTCAACAAGCATTTAGTAAGCACCTGCTGTGTTCCAGGCACTGTGGGAGCTCTGGGATGCAAAAACGGCAAACCTGCCCTCGGGGAACCCCATTCTAAAGCGGGAGGGTTAACATGAGACGGGCTTTGGACATCGGCACAGGTTCTAACCTGTTAGCAGTACACAGGCGGAGCCCACCAGGGTGAGGGGTGCGGGGGGGGGGGGGGGGCTTCTGTTGCCCTCTGGGCTGCGGCTCACCCCTCCTGCGATCCCGTCACAGCAGAGAGGCCGCGGTCTGGGCTCTGCCCCCACCTCCCTGTACGGGGGAATTCCCTCGGGTGCCGTCTGCATGTTGTATTGGGGAAGAAAAAGCCGCGGGGCGGAGCGGAGGGGCCCTGGGTCACCCCAAGGCGGGACAGGAGAAGAACTAAGAACGCGCCCATCTCACTTTGTGGCAGAGAATCCCAGGGCGCCCGTCCTCACCGGGGAGGGCCCGGGACTCCTTGGGCTTCGAGCCTGGGAGGAAGGGGGGCTCCAGGCCCACAGCTTTTACCGCTGTGTCCTCCTCTCATCTTGCAGGGCGGGGAGGGAGCCGCTTTCCTGGGCCAGCCTCAGAGTCCCCAGGACCCCCGTGGCAGGATGGAGCCAAGTCCCTCATAGGAGAAAGGAAAGCCAGAAGGCTGCCCCCCTCCCCCACCGGGAAGGAAGCAGGTCCTGGAGCCGGGGCGGAGCAGAACCCAGGGACCCGGAGGTCCCGAGCAGGAGCTGTGGGGGCAGAGGTGGGGAGGTGGGAGAAGGTGGAAGCCGGAAAGGGCCGAGGCTCCGCGGCAAGGGTCCAGGGTGGGAAAGGGGAAGGGGGAGGCCTGGCCCAAGCCCCCCCAAACAGGGAGAGTCTGGCTTCAGAGAGTGCAAGCAGCGAGTCAGAAAGCCAGGATTCAAACCCAGAGCCTCGGGCTTCCGAGCTGCCCTTCTCCTCTTTCCCCAGAGGAGCCTAGCCGAGGCCTGGGACTGAGGTTTCCCTGCATGCCGTGAGACAGACATTTCCTGCAGCTCTGGGGGTCCAAGGCGAAGGGCGCCTCCTTTGCCCTGGGCTCCAACACAGGCTCCCCTGGGAGGGAGCGCGGGCCCTGGGGTGGGGCGGGAGCCGCGGGCCCTGGGGTGGGGCAGGGGCCTGGAGTGGGGCGGGAGCCCCGGGCCCTGGGGTGGGGAGGGAGCCGCTGGGCCCTGGGGTGGGGCAGGAGCCGCTGGCCCTGGGGTGGGGCGGGAGCCGGGCCCTGGGGTGGGGCAGGAGCCAAGGGCCTTGGAGTGGGGCGGGAGCCGTGGGCCCTGGGGTGGGGAGGGAGGGAGCAGCTGCTGCCCCCGGGCCGTCCCCGAGGGTTCAGGGTTCCTGCCCAGGGAAACCTTCCACACCAGGGCCGCTCTGGGGAGGCGTTAGGGGGTCTCCTGTGGCTGGTGGCCCAGGACCCACAAATCCAAATGAAATGAGAGCTCGGCCAAGCCCCAGGGCTCTGGCGTGGCCCGGACCCAGCCCCCTCAGCCCTTGTCTCCGCTCCATGTTTAAGCTTCCAGAGGAGGGGGGGGCGCTAACGGACCCTCCCCTCGCAGGCACAAGACCTGCTGGAGCCGGGGCACAGCCTGGGCTCCCACGGGGAGAGGGCAGCCACGGAGCCCAGCAGATGGTAGCAGAGGCCCACGCAGCAGCCGAGCCCCGACGCTGGGAGGAGGCGCGGCTCCCAGCCGGAGGATTAGAGCCGGGAATAGAATCACGCGCCGCCCGGCACCCGGCTCGGGGCTTCCAGCAACCAGAATCCCAGGTCGTCCTTACGACTCTTCAAAGCAGGGGCTGTCAGCTCCATTTACAGTTGAGGAAACTGAGGAAAACGGAAGTGAATTGACCTGCCACGCAGAGTCTCCCAGTGAGTGTCAGAGGCCAGACGGACCTCCGAACGCCCAGACTAGTCCTCTGTCTGAGCGGGGGCTGCCCCCGCACTAAGCGCCAGCCAGACAGGGCCTGATTTCTCCGGGAAGGCCAGCCCGGCACCTTCAGCCCCTCCTCTGTCCCCTGTCAGTCCCGCCCCCCCCAGCCCCTGTCCTTGTCCCCCCCCCCCCCAGTGTGAGGGCATCAAGGCCCCTCCCTGCCTCGTGCCAGGGCTGTTTGAAGCCTTCAGAAGATTACAGGAGACAAGGCTCAGGCAGAATTAATTTGATTTTGAATTAGAGCTCAATCTTTGGGGTCATATGGCTGGGGTAATTGCATGGTATTAATGAGCATTTTCTTTTAATTAACTTTGCATACGCCACGTCCAGCAGCAAACACCCGACAGGATGATGGCTTGGAGTGAGGACCTTCCAGGACCTTAGAGCAGAGCCGTTCCTGAGGCTTCCAGGGTGTCCGGAGGTCCCACAAATTACATCTGACTGAGCTGACCTCGAGTCGGTCCTGAGGCCCCCCCACCCTATGCCATGGCCTGGGTGCCCAATCCTGGACCTCAGCCTCGCCCCCCCACTTAGCTCAGTTGTAAGTGCTCCCCTTTGGTAAATGGGCCAGTGTGTCCACAGATTCAAAGGTCAAGGGCTGGGGGAGGAGGACAGCCCAGAGATTTGCTTTGAAGACACTGGGGCTATTTGGTGGAGGCTGCCCGTGGACCACGTCCCTTTCTTCTGGCCCCGGAGGTCACCCGCACTTGAGCCTCCAGATCTCTAAGGGGGACCAGGAGCCTGTTTATTAGAGATAGATGGTGATAAGTGTGGAATACCATCCCCCACTGGCTGACCCCAAACCCTCAGAATTATCCCCAACCTAGGAAGTCCCCCCTGCATTGCCCCCAGCCCAGGAAGCCCCCCTGCATTACCCCCAGCCCAGGAAGCCCCCCTGCATTACCCCCAGCCCAGGAAGCCCCCCTGCATTACCCCCAGCCCAGGAAGCCCCCCTGCATTACCCCCAGCCCTCAGGCAAGGTTCTGGGACAGCTCTCTGTGCAGTAGGTAACACATCAGAGCCAGGGTTTGCACCCAGGCCTTTCCTGTTTTGCCCCTCATTGCCTCCAAAGGAAGCTGGAGCTAGAATGTGGACATCCTTGAATGTCTTTTTCTTTTTTTTTTTTTTTATTAATTTTATAATTATAATTTTTTTGACAGTATATATGCATGAGTAATTTTTTAAAATAACATTATCCCTTGTATTCATTTTTTCCAATTTTTCCCCTCCCTCCCTCCACTCCCTCCCCCCGATGACAGGCAATCCCATACATTTTACATGTGTTACAGTATAACCTAGATACAATATATGTGTGTAAATACCATTTTCTTGTTGCATGTTAAGTATTAGATTCCGAAGGTATAAGTAACCTGAGTAGATAGACAGTATTGCTAACAATTTACATTCACTTCCCAGTGTTCCTTCTCTGGGTGTAGTTGTTTCTGTCCATCACTGATCAACTGGAAGTGAGTTGGCTCTTCTTTATGTTGAAGATTTCCACTTCCATCAGAATACATCCTCATACAGCATTGTTGTTGAAGTGTACAGTGATCTTCTGGTTCTGCTCATTTCACTCAGCATCAGTTGATTTAAGTCTCTCCAGGCCTCTCTGTATTCCTCCTGCTGGTCATTTCTTACAGAGCAATAATATTCCATAACCTTCATATACCACAATTTACCCAACCATTCTCCAACTGATGGACATCCATTCATTTTCCAGTTTCTAGCCACTACAAAAAGGGCTGCCACAAACATTTTGGCACATACAGGTCCCTTTCCCTTCTTTAGTATTTCTTTGGGATATAAGCCCAGTAGCAGTACTGCTGGATAAAAAGGGTATGCACAGTTTGATAACTTTTTGGGCATAATTCCAGATTGCTCTCCAGAATGGCTGGATTCTTTCACAACTCCACCAGCAATGCATCAGTGTCCCAGTTTTCCCACATCCCCTCCAACATTCATCGTTATTTGTTCCTGTCATCTTAGCCAATCTGACAGGGGTGTAGTGGTATCTCAGAGTTGTCTTAATTTGCATTTCTCTGATCAGTAGTGATTTGGAACACGCTTTCATATGAGTGGAAATAGTTTCAATTTCATCATCTGAGAATTGTCTGTTCATATCCCTTGACCATTTATCAATTGGAGAATGGTTTGATTTCTTATAAATTAGGGTCAGTTCTCTATAGATTTTGGAAATGAGACCTTTGTCAGAACCTTTAACTTTAAAAATATTTTCCCAATTTGTTACTTCCCTTCTAATCTTGTTTGCATTAGTATTGTTTGTACAGAAACTTTTTAGTTTGATGTAATCGAAATCTTCTATTTTGTGATCAATAATGATCTCTAGTTCTCCTCTGGTCATAAATTCCTTCCTCCTCCACAGGTCTGAGAGGTAGACTATCCTCTGTTCCTCTAATCTATTTATGATCTCCCTCTTTATGCCCAAATCATGGACCCATTTTGATCTTATCTTGGTATATGGTGTTAAGTGTGGGTCCATATCTAATTTCTGCCCTACTAATTTCCAGTTTTCCCAACAGTTTTTTTCAAATAATGAATTTTTATCCCAAATGTTGGTATTTTGGGGTTTGCCAAACACTAGATTACTATAGTTGTACCCTTTTTTGTCCTGTGTACCTAATCTGTTCCACTGATCCACTGGTCTATTTCTTAGCCAATACCAAATGGTTTTGGTGACTGCTGCTATATAATATAGCTTTAGATCAGGTACACTTAGACCACCTTCCTCTGAGTTTTTTTTTTCATTAATTCCCTTGAAATTCTCGACCTTTTATTCTTCCACATGAATTTTGTTGTTATTTTTTCTAGGTTATTAAAAGAGTTTCTTGGGAGTCTGATTGGTATAGCACTAAATAAATAGATTAGTTTGGGGAGTATTGTCATCTTTATTATATTCGCTCGGCCTATCCAAGAGCACTGAATGTCTTTCCAATTATTTAAATCTGACTTTATTTTTGTGGCAAGTGTTTTGTAATTTTGCTCATATAATTCCTGACTTTTCTTTGGTAGATGGATTCCCAAATACTTTATACTCTCAACATTTGTTTGGAATGGAATTTCTCTTTGTATGTCTTGCTGTTGCATTTTGTTGGTGATGTATAAAAATGCTGAGGGTTTATGTGGATTTATTTTGTATTCAGCAACTTTGCTAAAGTTGTGAATTACTTCTAATAACTTTTTTTTTAGAATCTCTGGGGTTCTCTAAGTATACCATCATATCATCTGCAAAGAGTGACAGTTTGATTTCCTCATTATCTACTCTTATTCCTTTAATCTCTTTCTCAACTCTTATTGCTGAAGCTAGTGTTTCTAGTACTATATTGAATAGTAATGGTGATAGTGGACAACCTTGTTTCACTCCTGATCTTACTGGGAAAGATTCCAGTTTATCTCCATTACATATTATGCTTACTGACGGTCTTAAATATATGCTCCTGACTATTTTAAGGAATAGTCCATTTATTCCTATACTCTCAAGCGTTTTTAGTAGGAATGGATGTTGGATTTTATCAAATGCTTTTTTCTCCATCTATTGAGATGATCATATGGTTTTTATTAATTTGATTATTGATATGGTCAATTATACTAATAGTTTTCCTAACATTAAACCAGCCCTGCATTCCTGGTATGACTCCTACTTGATCATAGTGTATTATCCTGGGGATGATTTTCTGAAGTCTTTTTGCTAATATCTTATTTAAGATTTTAGCATCAATATTCATTAAGGAAATTGGTCTATAGTTTTCTTTCTCAGTTTTTGATCGACCTGGTTTAGGTATTAGTACCATGTCTGTGTCATAAAAGGAGTTTGGTAGGACTCCTTCATCCCCTATTTTTTTTCAAATAGTTTATATAACATTGGGGCTAATTGTTCTTTAAATGTTTGATAGAATTCACATGTAAACCCATCTGGTCCTGGGGATTTTTTCCTGGGGAGTTGATTAATAGCTTTTTCTATTTCTTTTTCTGAAATGGGATGATTTAAGCAGTTTACCTCCTCCTCTGTTAATCTAGGAAGCCTATATTTTTGAATTATCAAATTTATTGGCATAAAGTTGGGCAAAGCATCCTTGAATTTCTGACCAGGGAGTTCATAGTTTGTGTTAGACGCGGGAAGAACCCAAAGGGTTTCAGACCTGACAATCACCCTCCATGTCACTGTTTAGGGATTTGCTGAAGGAGCTTCCCTTCTTCCTTATTTTAGGGCTTGGGGCATCTGCTTTCCAAATATCCAATCAGAATCTGCAGGGGATGGGAGGGTGGATCCATAACATCATCCAGAGTGTCCAGTCTTCTCTATCATCATAATTGTTCTGAGGCAGTTTTAAATTAGCCTTTCAAGTTCTTTTCTGGGTCCTCATTCCCTGCTCACTAAACTGCTCTGGCTCCCTGATCCCCCAGGACCAACGGTAAACATTTCTGTTTGACCCGGCTCCAACCTGCCTTTCTGGGCACTGCTTTCTTGCTGTGGCTCACACCCAGCATTCATCTCCATCTCCATCCTCTGCCATGTTTGTGGCTCCCTTTTCTTCTTCACCCTTGAGGTGCAGGCCAGCCTCACACCCACATGGCTTGTCTCTCTCCCACACACGGAGCACTTTAATCAGGGCTCACTGACTGGTGATTGGTGGGCTCCGGAGCTTGGAGCCTGTGTGAGGATCCCATCAGGATGCTCTCAGGCTGGCAGTGAGTGTGACCAAGACCAGCTGCTTGTGTCTGAGCCAGTAATGGATCGTGTGCACGGGGGACCTAGGGAGTCATATTAAAATTGGAGAGACCGTTTGGGGGATCCTGGAGGCTGATGGCCCCCAATGTTTTCTAGCTTCGCAACTCTTTGGTCCAGATCCCTTGACCCCTGGGCGAAGTGGGCAGTCGGGGAAGGCTGTCCCCCTCCTTCAGGGACCACCTGGTGACTTCCTGGATGAGGACACTTGATTGGCTACAGAACCACTTTGACCTTCAGTTTTGTCTTCTGTAAATGAAAAGGATGAGCTTGGTGGTCCCTAAGATCCTTCTCGAGCCATGATTCAGTGCATTTGAAAGCCTGTGAGCAATGGGAATTTTTATTGTGGAGCAGCTGGTTCATGGAGATTTGTGGAACAGAGAGGGAGGGCTGAATTAGAGACTCCTCTTCAAACATGGCTGACAGTTTGGCCAACCTCTAGAACTCAGAACCCTAGAGATGGAGCTGTGGGGGTCCCACCCCCCTCCCGTGATGCAGAAGAGGAAACTGAGGTGAGAAGTGACTCCGCCCCGGCTCACTCAGGTGTGAATGCTGGATGCACATGACTGTGGGTGTATCTGCTGAATCCCACTGTTCTTTGCTTCTCCAGGGCCTGGCACGCAGTCGGTGTCTAATAAATGCTCATCACCCAAATGATGAATGAGAGTTTGGTTCTTGTTGGAGTGGAGACCTCTAAAGTCAGAGCTTGGGGCTGGGGAGCAGCCCCGACCTTCCTCCGGAGGCTGTTCGAGCCTCCCCTCTCAGCAGCGCTCCATCCCGCCTCTCTGGGATTCCCTGGTTTGTGACCCGCTGTCCCGCCTATTACACTGAGATCCTGGCGCTCAGGGGCGGCGCTTCTGCTTTTCCTCGAGCCTCCAAACGGCGTTTGGCACGTAGTAGGTGCTTCGTGGATGCACTGACGGGCCTCTGGAGCCGAGGCTTTTCGGTGTTCTCCCTGGCCTGGGCACCCAGCCCCGGAGTGGCATTTCTCACATCCAATTAAGGCTCCGGGCTCAGGGAAATGCGATTTTCTCTCATTTACGATGGATTTGGGGCCTATTCAGCCATAATCCAGGCATTGTGAGAGCAGCTTCAGGGCGCCTCGCTTCCCTCCCATTGAGGCTCCCGTGGGGTTGGAGGCTCCCCAGGCCTGGATCGCTCCCCTCAGGGCACAGCCCGATGAGGGCCCCTGGGCCACAGCTCCCTTTCACCCTATTTTAGACAGTGCACGGGGCAGGGGGGAAGCTGCCAGCCGGGGACGTGGTTTCAGGCCTCATACCCAGGCGGGCCAGAGCCTTCTCCCCATGTGGGAGCCAGACAGACCGGCTCCCACCCCCTCAGTCCCCTGCCTGGCGTCTCCCACCCTCCCTGCTCCTGCCGGTGTCCCCCTCAGAACTGGCGGCTCGCTGGGCTCAGTGACAGGACTCCTTCAGGGCCCGGCCCCAGGTGCCCCCGTGGTTCTGGGAAGGGTGCTGCGGGATCCCCACCCGCGCTGCTGCTTTGAGTGTCGTGTCCTCCCCAGCCCATGTGGGAGCCTTCAGCTCTTGCCAGCGCCCGCGGGGTGTCCCGGCTCCGGCACCCGGGCACTCAGGCTCGGGCGGGACTGCTGGCTGCTCCTTGAAAGTTAGAGCCGAGCTTGGAGACGAGAGCGGGGATCTGACGGGCCCCATAGGCTGGGCCCCAGGCGCTCCCTGCTGGAAAGCGCTGTCCCCCAAGGGGCCTGGAGCCCAGGGCGAGCCTGAGGGTCCTTAAGGAGGCCCCCGCTCGGCCAGGGCAGCAGCTGCTGCCTCCGATCCCAGGCCAGTGCCCCAGACTGACCCCAGAGCAGCCCCTCAGCCTGCGGGGCAGCTGTGCCCCCCAGTGCCCCCCACATCTCCCCCCCACTCAACTTGGTTTTTTGCAGGGCTCAAGTTGCCTCTGTCTCCTTCCCTCCTCCTTTTTCTCCCTCCTTCCTCCACCTCCTCTTTCCTCCCTCTCTGTCTGTCACTCCCTCTTTTCCTGCCTCCCCCTCCTCTCCCTTCTCCCTCTTCTGCCTCCTTCCCTTCCTCTCCATGTTTCTTTGCGTCTGTCTTTTTGCCCCTCTCCCTTTCTTCTTCCCTCCCTCCCCTTCCATTCTCTCCTTCGTCCTCTTTTTTCCTCCTTTCCTCTTTTTCCTTCCCTCTCCCCCTCCTGTTTCTGTCTGTCTCTCTTAGTATGTCTCCCTGTTTTTCTCTCCCTCCCTCCCCTCCTTCTCTCCTTCCCTCCATTTCCCCTTCATTCCTCCCTCTCTGGATTTCCCTCTCTGCTCTGTGTCCCTCTCTCCTTCCTCTTTCTCCCCTCCCCACTCTCTCTTTCCTTCCCTCCCCCATTTCTCTGTCTCTTCTCTCTTAGTATCTGTCTTCCTGTTTTTCTCTCCTTCCCTCCCTTCTTCCTCTCCTTCTTTTTCTCCCTCCTTCCCTCTCTCTCCACTTCCCTTTGTCTCTTAGTTTCTGTCAGTCTTCCTGTTTCTATTTCCCTCCTTCTCTTCCTCTCTCTCCTTGTCTTGCTTGTTTACTCTTTCTCCTTCTCTCCCTCCATTTCTGTATCTATCCCTCTCTTCCTCCCTCCCTCCTTTCTTCTTCTCTCTCCTCCCTCCTTTTTCTCCCTCCCTGTTTCTCCATTTCAGTTTCTCTTTGTCTCATCTCTCTGTTACTCCCTTTTCCTCTCTCTCCTTTCTCCCTCCTCTTTCTCTCTCACCTTGTTTCTCTGTCTCTTTTTCTCTGTCTTCTTTCTCCATGCCTCTCCACTTCTCCCTTTGCCCCCTCTTTCTTTCTCCCTCCCTCTATTTTTCTGTCTTTCCCCTCCTTCCCTCTCCTGCTCCATTTCTCTGTTTCTTTCTTCTCTTCTCTTCTCTTCTCTTCTCTTCTCTTCTTCTTCTCTTCTCTTCTCTTCTCTTCTTCTCTTTTTCTCTTCTCTTCTCTCTTTTTTTCTCTTCTCTTCTCTTTTTTTCTCTTCTCTTCTCTTCTCTTTTTTTCTCTTCTCTTCTCTTCTCTTCTCTTCTCTTCTCTTCTCTTCTCTTCTCTTTCTCTTCTCTTCTCTTCTCTCTTCTCTTCTCTCTCTGTCTCTCTGTCTCTCCTTCTCTCTCCCTTCCTCCCACTCTCTCCCTCTCCTTTCCCCCTTCCTTCTGTTTCTGTTTCCTTTTGTCTCTCCCTCTGTCCTTCCCTCCCTTCCTCACCCTCTTTTCTTCTCTTTTTCCCTCCTTCCTTCTGTTTCTCTCTCTCTCTCTCTCTCTCTCTCTCTCTCTCTCTCTCTCTCTCTCTCTCTCTCTCTCTCTCTCTCTCTCTCTCTCTCTCTCTCTCACCTCCCTCCCTTTCTCTCCTCTCTTTCTCCTTCCTCCCCTTTGTCTTTATTTTTGCTCTCCCTCTGTTCTTCTCTCCCTTCCTCTCCTTCTTTCCTTCTCTTTCTCCCTCCCTCCTCCCTCCGTTTCTCTTTCTTTGGCTGTCTCTCCTCTCATTCTTGGTCTTTTTCTGTCGCTTTGTCCTGATTTTCTCGACTCTGAACCTTTGTTTACGTCACTCTCTAAGCCTTCTATTCCTGATCTTTGCTCCTCTCAACATAATCTGTTCACCTAGAGGCTCACTTTCAGTGCTACCTCCTCCATTCCTCCCTCCCTTCAGGAAAAAGCCGTCCTTCCCTCCTCTGGGGCTTTCTCCCTGCCCCGTCTCCACCCATTTGGGCTGGTCTCCAGCACATTTCTTACATTTAATCTGGAATTGTTTTTTCATCATCATCATCATCTTCATCATCAGTCACATTGCCACAATGTCCCAAGGATTCCAAACCCGTTCTCCATGAAAACCAGCTGACTGACCCAGAAGGGAAGGAGCTTGTTCGGCCCTTCCACTCCCACCAGCCTACTGTCCCAGATCTCTTGGGCTGGACACAGGTCCTCCTGACTTCAGGGCAGGTACTCTGTCCACTGCCCCATCTTCTTTCTACTCGGGGCTATCAAACTGATGTTCTTAAAATGCAGGTCTATGCCAGCCCTCCCTCTTAAATCCCCCCAGTGTCTCCATTCTTCTCCTAAATCATATATAAAGCCCTGTCGTTGACATTCAAAGCCTTCCACAACTGGCTCTCTCTCCCTTCCCGGTCTTCTTATACTTGCTCTCCAACTCGTGCTCCTTGATCTAGTGACCCCGGCATTTCCTGTGGCTCTCCCCAGACCTGCTTCTTCTTCCTCATGTCCTTCTTGACATCCTTCCAGTCCCACTAAAATCCCAATGTCATGGGAAGCCTTTCCCATCCTTCTTACTGCTAGTACCTTCCCTCTGGGATGGTCCAAGGCTCCTTCAATATCCTGGTTTGCAGGGCTGGCTCCCCCATGGTCAACTCCTCGATAATAACAGGGAAGGGCAGCCTGATGCTGCAAGAGTGCTGGGGGCTGGAGTCAGGAGGACTGGGGTTCAAATGTGGCCTCAGGGACCAACTATGTGACCCTCAACAAGTCACTTCACCCTGTTTGTCTCAATTTTCTCATCTGTAAAATGAGCTGAAGAAGGAAAAGGTCTAAATCCCTCCAGCATCTGTGCCGGGAAAACTCCGAATGGTCTCAGTGACTGAATAACAACAAATAGTAATAAGTGAGCCTGATGTGTATGGTGTGAGTGTGTGTGAGTGTGAATATGTGTGTGTGTGTGTGTGTGTGTGAGTGTGTGTGTGTGTGTGTGTGTGTGTGTTGTGTGTGTGAGAGACAGAGAGACAGAGAGAGAGAGAGGAGAGAGAGAGAGAGAGAGAGGAGAGAGAGAGAAAGAGAGAGAGAGAGAGAGACAGAGAGACAGAGAGAGAGAGAGAGAGAGAGAGAGAGAGAGAGAGAGAGAGAGAGAGAGAGAGAGAGAGAGAGAGAGAGAGAGAGAGAGAATAATGTTCTACCCCTGACACTTTTTTCAGGTGAGAACACCTTCCACACACTGATCAATCACAGGCATGAAATGAAGTTTGAGCATCCAGTTAATCAAATGGAGAAGGAGTCGAGACTTCAATTTATTGACTGAAATGTCATGACCCTCCAGGGGAAGGCGATGGGTCCCGCCAGCTCTGAGATTCTGAGGTTCTTTGGAGGGAGGACCCGGTGGGCAGGAGATCACAGCTCCAAGGAGACAGGTGGGCCCAGAAGATGCTCTCTTCCTGACTGAGGGCCCTTTGGCCCTGGACCCCAGCTCTCCTGATTTCGGTCCCTTCTATGAGGCTGTGGTTCAGTGGAGGACCCAGAAAGGGGGAGTGACTCAGAGAGCAAGTTAGTAGGCGAGCCAGGCCCTGGGCTCCGCCTTCGGGCTCCGGCCTTGTGGCCCCACTGACGCAGGTTAGGAAGAACGCTCTCTCTGTGACTATTGTGGATTGCTTCTGTAAGCTGGCAAGCCCTCTGGTTAGAGAGGGGGGTTAGACACGGCTCATCCCATCAGTGTAATCCCCTGTGGGGAAGGGACCCGCGCCTCCCCATTGAAGCTGACTCATGCCAGAGGCCTCTCCAAGTGAAGTTTGGCCAGTCCATCCTGCCTTGAGCTGGGGAGCCCGGGAGCCCCTCCTGTCCGGGCAGGGGGACGTCTTCCCAGGGGAAAACCACAAGGACTGGAAATTAACCCACTTTCCAGATGTGAATGAGGATGGTAGTTGTGGGATCCAGAGTCCCCTGGGCCATCCTGGCCCTTTTCCTTCTAACGTATGAGCTTCTGATCTGAGTGGCCGCCGTCACTCCCTTCTCAGGTCTGGAAAAGCAGCTCTGGGGAGCGGCTGCGGTCAGTCTGTGTTGTCAGCTCCAGGGGATAGGACACACACACACACACACACACACACACACACACACACACACACTCAGACACACACACACAGACACACACTCACACTCACACATACACAGACACACACACACAGACACACACAGATACTCACACACACACAGACACACACACACACTCACACACACACAGACACACACTCACACTCACACATACACAGACACACACACTCACAGACACACACAGATACTCACACACACACACTCACACACACTCACAGACACACACTCACACACACACACTCAAGCACACACACACTCACACTCTCACACACACACTCACACTCTCACACACACACTCACAGACACACACTCACACACATACACAGACACACACACTCACAGACACACACCACAGACACACACACTCAGACACACACACAGACACACACACTCAGACACACACACACACACACAGACACACACTCACAGACACACACAGATACTCACACACACACACTCAGGCACACACTCACACACACACTCAGGCCACACACACACACTCACACTCTCACACACACGTACACACACGGCTCTTTTTCAGCAGCAGACACATCAGATAAAGCAGCCTCTCAGCTCTCAGACTTGATGAATTTTTTTCCACGGAGGTTTTAGATCCATTGGAAA
>NC_133618.1:2337417-2377417 GCF_048593235.1 Sminthopsis crassicaudata | reverse complement strand
CAACCCTGGCCCAACAACCCAACACAGCCCTGGCCCAACCCAACCCAACCCAGCCCAGCCCTGGCACAACCCAACCCAGCCCAACGCAGCCCAACCCTGGCCCAACCCAACCCAACCCAGCCCTGGCCCAACAAAACCCAGCCCAACCCTGGCCCAACCCAACCCAGCCCAACCCAGCCCAGCCCTGGCCCAACCCAACCCAAGCCAACCCAGCCCAACTCTGGTACATTCAGCCCAGCCCTGGCCCAATCCAACCCAGCCTAACCCTGGTACAATCAGCCCAGCCCAACCCAACCCAGTGCAGCCTTGGCCCAACCCAAGCCAGTCCATGACTAGTCCTGGCCCAACCCAAACCAGCCCAGCCTTGGCCCAGCCTAGCCCAGCCCAACCCTGGCCCAACAACCCAACCCAGCCCTGGCCCAACCCAACCCAAACCAGCCCAGCACTGGCCCAACCCAACCCAACCTAACCCAACCCAGCCCTAGCCCAACGCAACCCAACCCAACCCAGCCCAGCCCTGGCCCAACCTAACCCAACCCAACCCAGCCCAACCCTGGCCCAACCCAACCCAACCCAACCCTGGTCCAACCCAACCCAGCCCAACCCACCACAACCCAAACCAGCCCAGTCCTGGCCTAACCCAACCCAGCCCAACCCAGGCCCAACCCAACCCAGCCCAGCCCTGGTACAATCAGCCCAGCCCAACCCAACCCAGCCCAGCCTTGGCCCAACCCAACCCAGCCCATGACTAGTCCTGGCCCAACCCTGGCCCAACCTAACCCAACCCAGCCCTGGCCCAAACCAACTCAGCCCAACCCCTGTCTAACCCAACCCAACCCTGGCCCAACCCAGCCCAACCCTGGCCCAACCCAACCCAACCCAACCCCGGCCCAACCCAGCCCAACCCTGGCCCAACCCAACCCAATCCAGCCCAGTCCTGGCCTAACCCAACCCAGCCCAACCCTGGCCCAACCCAACCCAACCCAGCCCAACCCTGGCCCAACCCAACCCAGCCCAGTCCTGGCCTAACCCAACCCAGCCCAACCCAGCCCAGCCCTGGCCCAACCCAACCCAGCCCTGGCCCAACCCAACCCAGCCCAACCCAACCCAGCCCAACCCATCACAACCCAAACCAGCCCAGCCCTGGCCCAACCCAACCCAATCCAGCCCAGTCCTGGCCTAACCCAACCCAGCCCAACCCTGGCCCAACCCAGCCCAACCCAGCCCAATCCTGGCCCAACCCTGGCCCAGCCCAACTCAACCTAACCCAACCCAGCCCTGGCCCAACCCAACTCAGCCCAACCCCTGTCTAACCCAACCCAACCCTGGCCCAACCCAGCCCAACACTGGCCCAACCCAACCCAATCCAGCCCAGTCCTGGCCTAACCCAACCCAGCCCAACCCTGGCCCAACCCAACCCAACCCAGCCCAACCCAACGCAGCCCAACCCACCACAACCCAAACCAGCCCAGCCCTGGCCCAACCCAACCCAGCCCAACCCAACCCAGCCCAACCCAACCCAGCCCAACCCAGCCCAACCCTGGCCCAACCCAACCCAACCCAGCCCAACCCAGCCCAACCCTGGCCCAACCCAGCCCAACCCAGCCTAACCCACCACAACCCAAACCAGCTCAGCCCTGGCCCAACCCAACCCAATCCAGCCCAGTCCTGGCCTAACCCAACCCAGCCCAACCCTGGCCCAACCCAACCCAGCCCAGTCCTGGCCTAACCCAACCCAGCCCAACCCTGGCCCAAACCAACCCAACCCAGCCCAACCTAACCCAGCCCAACCCACCACAACCCAAACCAGCCCAGTCCTGGCCTAACCCAACCCAGCCCTGGCCCAACCCAACCCAGCCCAACCCAGCCCAACCCAGCCCAACCCTGGCCCAACCCAGCCCAACCCAGCCCAACCCTGGCCCAACCCAACCGAACCTAACCCAACCCAGCCCTGGCTCAACCCAACTCAGCCCAACCCCTGTCTAACCCAACCCAACCCTGGCCCAACCCAGCCCAACCCTGGCTCAACCCAACCCAATCCAGCCCAGTCCTGGCCCAACCCAACCCAGCCCAACCCACCACAACCCAACCCAGCCCAACCCGGGCCCAACCCAACCCAGCCCAGCCCTGGCCCAAGTTGCAGCCCAGCCCTGGCCCAACCCAACCCAGCCCAACCCAACCCAGCCCAACCTACCACAACCCAAACCAGCCCAGGAGCCTAAACCAACCCAGCCCAACCCTGGCCCAACCCAGCCCAACCCAGCCCAACCCGGCTGGCCCAACCCAACCCAGCCCAACCCGACTGGCCCAACCCAACCCAGCCCAGGCCTGGCCTAACACAACCCAACCCAACCCAGCCCAACCCTGGCCCAACCCAGCCCAACCCTGGCCCAACCCAGCCCACCTGGCCCAACCCAACCCAGCCCTGGCCCAACCCATCCCAGCCCTGGCCCAACCCAGCCCAACCCACCACAATCCAAACCAGCCCAGCCCTGGCCCAACCCAACCCAATCCAGCCCAGTCCTGGCCTAACCCAACTCAGCCCAACCCAGCCCCATCCTGGCCCTACCCTGGCCCAACCCAACCCAAACTAACCCAACCCAGCCCTGGCCCAACCCAACTCAGCCCAACCCCTGTCTAACCCAACCCAACCCTGGCCCAACCCAGCCCAACCCAGCCCAACCCTGGCCCAACCCAGCCCAACCCTGGCCCAACCCAACCCAAACCAGCCCAACCCAGCCCAACCCTGGCCCAACCCAGCCCAACCCTGGCCCAACCCAACCCAACCCAGCCCAACCCAGCCCAACCCTGGCCCAACCCAGCCCAACCCTGGCCCAACCCAACCCAAACCAGCCCAACCCAACCCAAACCAGCCCAACCCAACCCAGCCCAACCCACCATAACCCAAACCAGCCCATCCCTGGCCCAACCCAACCCAATCCAGCCCAGTCCTGGCCTAACCCAACCCAGCCCAACCCTGGCCCAACCCAACCCAATCCAGCCCAGTCCTGGCCTAACCCAACCCAGCCCAACCCTGGCCCAACCCAACCCAGCCCAGTCCTGGCCTAACCCAACCCAGCCCAACCCAGCCCAACCTTGTCCCAACCCAACCCAACCCAGCCCAGCCCTGGCCCAACCTAACCCAACCCAACCCAACCCAGGTCTGGCCCAACTCAATCCAACCCAGCCCTGGCCCAACCCAGCTCAGCCCTGGCCCAACCCAACCCAGCTGTGGCCCAACCCAGCCCAACCCAACCCTGGCCCAACCCAACCCCGCCCAAACCTGGCCCAACCCAACCCAGCCCAGCCCTGGCCCAACCCAACCCAACCCAACGGGCTCAGCCCAACCCGGCTGGCCCAACCCAACCCAGCCCAGCCCTGGCCCAACCCAACAGAGCACAACCCAGCCAAATCCTGGCCCAACCCAACCCAGCCCAACCCAACCCAACCCAGCCCAGCCCTGGCCCAACCTAACCAAACCCAACCCAGTCCAACTCTGGTACATTCAGCCCAGCCCTGGCCCAACCCAACCCAGCCCAACCCTGGCCCAACCCAGCCCAACCCAGACCAACCCAACCCAGCCCAACCTACCACAACCCAAACCAGCCCAGGAGCCTAAACCAACCCAGCCCAACCCTGGCCCAACCCAGCCCAACCCAGCCCAACCCGGCTGGCCCAACCCAACCCAGCCCAACCCGGCTGGCCCAACCCAACCCAGCCCAGGCCTGGCCTAACACAACCCAACCCAACCCAGCCCAACCCTGGCCCAACCCAGCCCACCTGGCCCAACCCAACCCAGCCCTGGCCCAACCCATCCCAGCCCTGGCCCAACCCAGCCCAACCCACCACAACCCAAACCAGCCCAGTCCTGGCCTAACCCAAGCCAGCCCAACCCTGGTCCAACCCAACCCAACCCAGCCCTGGCCCAACCCAGCCCAACCCAACCCTGGCCCAACCCAACCCCGCCCAAACCTGGCCCAACCTAACCCAGCCCAGCCCTGGCCCAACCCAACCCAACCCAACCCAGCCCAACCCAGCTGGCCCAACCCAACCCAGCCCAGCCCAGGCCAGCCATAGCCCAACCCAAGCCAGCTCATGACTGGTCCTGGCCCAGCTCAACCCAGCCAAATCCTGGCCCAACCCAGACCAACCCTGGCCCAACCCAACGCAGCCCAGCCCTGGCCCAACAGAACCCAGCCCTGGCCCAACCCAACCCCGCCCAAACCTGGCCCAACCTAACCCAGCCCAGCCCTGGCCCAACCCAACCCAACCCAACCCAGCCCAACCCAGCTGGCCCAACCCAACCCAGCCCAGCCCAGGCCAGCCATAGCCCAACCCAAGCCAGCTCATGACTGGTCCTGGCCCAGCTCAACCCAGCCAAATCCTGGCCCAACCCAGACCAACCCTGGCCCAACCCAACCCAGCCCAACCCTGGCCCAACCCAACCCAGCCCAGCCCTGGCCCAAGTTCAGCCCAGGCCTGGCCCAACCCAATCCAACCCTGGCCCAACCCAGCCCAACCCACCACAATCCAAACCAGCCCAGTCCTGGCCTAACCCAACTCAGCCCAACCCTGGCTCAACCCAGCCCAACCCAGCCCAACCCAACCCAGCCCAACCCACCACAACCCAAACCAGCCCAGCCCTGGCCCAACCCAACCCAATCCAGCCCAGTCCTGGCCTAACCCAACCCAGCCCAACCCTGGCCCAACCCAACCCAGCCCAGTCGTGGCCCAACCCAGCCCAACACTGGCCCAACCCAGCCCAACCCTGGCCCAACCCAGCCCAGCCCTGGCCCAACCCAACCCAGCCCAACCGCAACCCAGCCCAACCCACCACAACCCAAACCAGCCCAGTCCTGGCCTAACCCAACCCAGCCCAACCCTGGCCCAACCCAGCCCAACCCTGGCCCAACCCAACCCAGCCCAGCCCTGGCCCAACCCAACCCAGCCCAACCCAACCCAGGCCAACCCATCACAACCCAAACCAGCCCAGCCCTGGCCCAACCCAACCCAATCCAGCCCAGTCCTGGCCTAACCCAACCCAGCCCAACCCTGGCCCAACCCAGCCCAACCCAGCCCAATCCTGGCCCAACCCTGGCCCAACCCAACCCAACCTAACCCAACCCAGCCCTGGCCCAACCCAACTCAGCCCAACCCCTGGCCCAACCCAGCCCAACCCTGGCCCAACCCAGCCCAACCCAGCCCAATCCTGGCCCAACCCTGGCCCAACCCAACCCAACCTAACCCAACCCAGCCCTGGCCCAACCCAACTCAGCCCAACCCCTGGCCCAACCCAGCCCAACCCTGGCCCAACCCAGCCCAACCCTGGCCCAACCCAACCCAACCCAGCCCAGTCCTGGCCTAACCCAACCCAGCCCAACCCTGGCCCAACCCAACACAACCCAGCCCAACCCAACCCAGCCCAACCCACCACAACCCAAACCAGCCCAGTCCTGGCCTAACCCAACCCAGCCCTGGCCCAACCCAACTCAGCCCAACCCCTGTCTAACCCAACCCAACCCAACCCAACCCAGCCCAACCCTGGCCCAACCCAGCCCAACCCTGGCCCAACCCAACCCAATCCAGCCCAGTCCTGGCCTAACCCAACCCAGCCCATCCCTGGCCCAACCCAACCCAACCCAGCCCAGCCCAGCCATAGCCCAACCCAAGCCAGCTCATGACTGGTCCTGGCCCAGCTCAACCCAGCCAAATCCTGGCCCAACCCAGACCAACCCTGGCCCAACCCAACGCAGCCCAGCCCTGGCCCAACAGAACCCAGCCCTGGCCCAACCCAGCCCAACCCAACCCAGCCCAACCCTGGCCCAACCCAACCCAGCCCAGCCCTGGCCCAAGTTGCAGCCCAGGCCTGGCCCAACCCAATCCAACCCTGGCCCAACCCAGCCCAACCCACCACAATCCAAACCAGCCCAGTCCTGGCCTAACCCAACTCAGCCCAACCCTGGCTCAACCCAGCCCAACCCAGCCCAACCCAACCCAGCCCAACCCACCACAACCCAAACCAGCCCAGCCCTGGCCCAACCCAACCCAATCCAGCCCAGTCCTGGCCTAACCCAACCCAGCCCAACCCTGGCCCAACCCAACCCAGCCCAGTCGTGGCCCAACCCAGCCCAACCCTGGCCCAACCCAGCCCAACCCTGGCCCAACCCAGCCCAGCCCTGGCCCAACCCAACCCAGCCCAACCGCAACCCAGCCCAACCCACCACAACCCAAACCAGCCCAGTCCTGGCCTAACCCAACCGAGCCCAACCCTGGCCCAACCCAGCCCAACCCTGGCCCAACCCAACCCAGCCCAGCCCTGGCCCAACCCAACCCAGCCCAACCCAACCCAGGCCAACCCATCACAACCCAAACCAGCCCAGCCCTGGCCCAACCCAACCCAATCCAGCCCAGTCCTGGCCTAACCCAACCCAGCCCAACCCTGGCCCAACCCAGCCCAACCCAGCCCAATCCTGGCCCAACCCTGGCCCAACCCAACCCAACCTAACCCAACCCAGCCCTGGCCCAACCCAACTCAGCCCAACCCCTGTCTAACCCAACCCAACCCTGGCCCAACCCAGCCCAACCCTGGCCCAACCCAACCCAACCCAGCCCAGTCCTGGCCTAACCCAACCCAGCCCAACCCTGGCCCAACCCAACCCAACCCAGCCCAACCCAACCCAGCCCAACCCACCACAACCCAAACCAGCCCAGTCCTGGCCTAACCCAACTCAGCCCTGGCCCAACCCAACTCAGCCCAACCCCTGTCTAACCCAACCCAACCCAACCCAACCCAGCCCAACCCTGGCCCAACCCAGCCCAACCCTGGCCCAACCCAACCCAATCCAGCCCAGTCCTGGCCTAACCCAACCCAGCCCAACCCTGGCCCAACCCAACCCAACCCAACCCAGCCCAACCCAGCCCAACCCAACCCAACCCAAACCAGCCCAGTCCTGGCCTAACCCAACCCAGCCCTGGCCCAACCCAACCCAGCCCAACTCAACAACCCTGGCCCAACCCAGCCCAACCCAGCCCAACCCTGGCCCAACCCAACCCAACCTAACCCAACCCAGCCCTGGCCCAACCCAACTCAGCCCAACCCCTGTCTAACCCAACCCAACCCAACCCAACCCAGCCCAACCCAGCCCAACCCTGGCCCAACCCAGCCCAACCCTGGCCCAACCCAACCCAACCCAGCCCAACCCAACCCAGCCCAACCCACCACAACCCAAACCATGGGGCCCAGCCCTGGCCCAACCCAACCCAATCCAGCCCAGTCCTGGCCTAACCCAACCCAGCCCAACCCTGGCCCAACCCAACCCAGCCCAGCCGTGGCCCAACCCAGCCCAACCCTGGCCCAATCCAACCCAGCCCAACCCGGCCCAACCCAGCCCAGCCCTGGCCCAACCCAACCCAGCCCAACCCAACCCAACCCAACCCCGCCCAAACCTGGCCCAACCCAACCCAGCCCAGCCGTGGCCCAACCCAGCCCAACCCTGGCCCAACCCAGCCCAGCCCTGGCTGGTTCAACCCAACTCAGCCCAACCCCTGTCTAACCCAACCCAACCCAACCCAACCCAACCCAGCCCAACCCTGGCCCAACCCAGCCCAACCCTGGCCCAACCCAGCCCAGCCCTGGCCGGTTCAACCCAACTCAGCCCAACCCCTGTCTAACCCAACCCAACCCAACCCAACCCAACCCAGCCCAACCCTGGCCCAACCCAGCCCAACCCTGGCCCAACCCAGCCCAACCCTGGCCCAACCCAACTCAGTCCAACTCAGCTTATTTCAAGTGGATTCAATGCAATAAGTACTCATCCAGGCAGAGGCTCCCCTGGGCTGGGAAAGTGATGATGCTAAAGGTCACAGCTTCCTCTCCTCCAGGAGTGCACCATGTACCAATAAAATTCATTTTTTCATCTGAGAATCACTCTGTGACACTACGGGTTGTGTGGGAGCCGAGACAAAAAGTCAAAAGCTTTCAAGGAGGTTACGTTCTCTAAGGCTTGGGTTGGGAGAGAATACACCTCCACACCTCCACACATCCAGATACATATATTTAATTAAATTTAGACATATGTGCATAACTGGGAACAACATGGTGTAGTAAAAACATGCTAAGTTTGGAATAAAAGGCCTGGATTCAAATCTCACCTCAGACACTCACTGTGTGAATCTGGACACGTCCATTCACCATGTACTCTGAGCCTCAGTTCACCTATCTGTAAAAGATGGCTCCAGGGAGCCTTTCAGTTCCAGAACTAGGTTTGCTAGAACCCTAGGAAGAAATATAAAGTCATAGGTGAAGATAGGGGGTAGGGTGGGGTTGAGCATCGAAGGTGATCATGGTGGGCTTCTTATAGGAAGCAGCACATGAGCTGATTGTCAGTGGGATTCTTCCCCTTTGAGGGGAGGAGGGGACAAACTTACAAAAAAAGGCAGGGAGAGATGAACGGCTGAGGATGGCAGCATAAGAGACACAAAGCATCCCCTTGTCCTCTCTCCAGCTCAGTCTTCCTGACCCCTCAGCCTCCCTCTTCATCTTGTCCAGACAGCTGGTTCTGACTCTTTCTGTAGCCTCCAGCCCAGGCCTGTGGGCTTCCCTGCCCCTCCACTCTGCCGCACTGGGGGCTGGGATGCCTCCCTGGAGCCACTAGTGGGACCAGAGAGGGAGGGTTGGAGCTCCTCAGCAGGGAGCTGTCCATGGTGAGCAGAATAGAGTTCTGCTTCCAAATCTCTTCCCCCTCCCAGACCGGAATGCTGCAAGAATAGGACCCCAGACTCTTGGAACCCTGTCTGCTTGCCCAGCTTCCCCTGGAGCCTGGGATGCTGAGAACTTAAAAGTCTTTACAAGTGTTGGTATATGATGGAGAGGACTCCTCTCACAGGCAGCTGTACCTATCCTCTTTCAAAGGTGTCAAGAAGGCTGCCCCTCCCCTCAAGCTATCTCCTCTACTTGCTGGCTGATGCTGAAATTCTCCCCTCAAAACTTGCCCCTTTAACTGAAGGTTTGGGGTCCACTTTAATATCAGTTTCCCCTTTAAGCTACTATAAGTCATTCACACTTTAATTTTAGTTAATTCTAAATCCTTTCCTTAAAGAAAATTATGTAATTGGGAGAAAATGAGCAATACATGTAGGAAAGAGGCACCTGAAGGTGGGGAGAGAAAAGGACCTGGGGATGTGGACACCCTAGAATCATAGAAGCATCATTGGTGGTGCAGGGGCCAGAGCTCTGGACCTGGAGTCCAGAAGGACAGAGTTCGCATCCAGTCTCGGACCCTGACTTTCTGTGTCCCCCTACGTGAATCATATGTGAAATGGGGATAAGTATCACCTGCCTCCCAGGGTTATTGTGAAAATCATAGGATATAACATGTTAAGTGCTTTGCAAACTTAACTGGGTAAGCCCTTTCCCCTGGTAGATTTTCTGCTTTAGAATGGTGGCTCTCTTAGGGCCACACAGCTAGTCAGAACCGTTATGGGTTTGCAAAGCACCTTCCATAGTGGCAGTTAGGTGCAGTGGATTGAGCAGGGCCAGGGAATCTGCAGTTAGGGTCGCCTGAGTTCAAATTTAGCCTCAGACACTTACTGGCTTCATGACCTGGGGCAAATCCTAAACCTCTGTCTCCCTCAGTTTCCTCATCTGTAAAATGGAGATAATAGTAGCTCCTCTCTTTTTAGGCAAACATTATAAGTGTTAACAATATAATCATTATTATTATGGTCTCATTTTATTCTCCTAGCCCTCATGAAGTAGAGCTACAGGGGCCACTTGCCCCATTTTTTATAGGAGGCAACTGAGGCTCAGAGGGGTGAGTGGCCAGAAGACAATGAAGACCAGGGGTAGAATCTAAGGTTAGACATCTCTAGTCTCTATCCCAGTATACTTCTACTGCAAGAAGATGCTGGAAGGGATTTGAGCAGTCATGGGCAACCGTCCCCTCCACCTTTTTGTCCCACTCGCCTGCCCCTGTTGCCCGGGGCCTGTTCAGTATTTATCCTGCTCTCCAAAGTGCTGCTTCCCCTCTTATCTCTCTCTGTCTCTGTCTCTCTTTCTTGCACTTCTCTGAGTAGTTGAGGCCGTCTGGGAGAAAGGGTGAAGGTGGGGGCTAAGGAGAGGCTGCAACAAACTGAAATGCCCTCAATGTGTCATGCTGGGGAGCAGCGATCACTAATCCCATGGAGGGAGGAGGCTCTCCACGGACAGCCCGGTGTGGGATTGAGTCTCCCGAGTGTTTACTTCAGCATTTCTGCAGAGCAAGGTGCACGGAGAGATGAAGGCAAGCTGGGGAGGAACAGGAACCGCGGCGCTCGTTTTCAGCAAGATTGCTCTTGATGTTGAAAAGTCTGAGAACTCTGAAGGGAAATGAAGGCTCCAGTGACACAGTGAGAGAAAAGTGAGGAAGGAGATACTGGAGGGAGAGCTCTAACTGGGAATCAGGAAAATCCATGATAGTGGGCACCATCTCCCGTAGCTCCCCAAGGACTCTGTGGGCTCATTACCAGTCAGAGCCACCCAAAGAGGAACCCAAGGATGGGGGAGCACAGGGACCACTGAAGAGGGGCTTCTTGGCGAGGTGGGAATGGTCTGGATGCCTCCGACGTGCTGGCCAGCTCAGATTTTGTGACTCCCTAAAGTTGCAGGGGCAAATTCAGGCTTGGGGGAAGCCCAAACTTTCTAACCAAAGATGCTATGAAGTAGGATGGACCTCAGACAGGTCCCCTTTACTGCTGGGGGGTGGGGGGAACTGCAGGCAGGCTGGGTGGATACACACTGTAGGGAGAATCCTTCAGATATGACTTTAACCGGATGGCCCATGAGCTACCTTTGCTGGAATCTGAGATCCTGTGATAATTCTAGGATAGACGCCCTGGTGTCTCTTGGCGAGATCTCAGGTGACATAGCACGCTCAGATCTGGGCAGATGGGGACGCACTGGAAGATGGTCAGAGAAGGGCAAGACTGCCTGATGGAGGCAAAGGGAAAGACCTGGAGTTGTGTGTCATGGGGAAGAGAAAGCCAAGATGGAAATCTGGCCATTGTTCTCTAGTCACTCCACAAAGCGATCCATCAAGGAGACTGCTTAGTAACCATCCACTGTTCCAGGGGCCATGTTCAGAGCACTAATCCCCATATGCAGCTGCTCAAGAGCTTTCAGTCTAATAGGGGAGGCGATCCAGAAACACATTTATACAAAGTTGGGAGAAAGAGAATGAACACAATAGAGATAAATAAATCATGGAAAGACTGCCACAAGTTCAAGTCTGGCCTAGCTGCAGGACTCTGGGTAAATCCCTTCCCCAGCTGCCTCAGTTTTCTCATCTGTAACTGGAGCTGGAGAAGGAAATGGTCCACCACTCCAGAATCTTTGCCAAGAAGACCCCAAAGAGGGTCAAAAAGTCACCACCAAACAACAACAAATAAACAGAGGGCAGTAAAATGCAAGAGGGTATGAGGGGACAGGAAAGATTTCATGCAGAAATCTTTAATGTTGAGTAGCCTCTGGAAGGGAGAGGTTTTAGGTTCAGGAGAGTGGGCTGGCCCAGGGACGGCCTTGGGGACAGTATAGATCAACCAGCGAGTTCCCCAAGGGCAGGGCCCCTTACTGCCTTTGGTATCTCCAGATTCCTGGGGCCCAGCAGACAGCAAGCCCATACTTATGTTTGCTGAGTGACTTCCCCAGTCCCAGTCCCCTCCGTGCGGGGCTGCAGGTCCTCTTGTTCTCCACACTTTGAAGCTTGCCCTAAACACCAGGCTGACTTTTGGGTCAATGACAGATGCAGCATGGGGGTGATGGATGAGAAACCTGCAGAATCCAGCCATGGGAGCATCGAGTCACTCCTGGAGGACGGGAGGTGCTTGTGAATGGAAATCCAAGTGCCTCTATTTCTTCACATTATGGAGAGAGTGATTCTGGTGGGGGTGAGATGAGGGGAGGAAATATAGACTAAGAAAATATAGCAGTTCCTTTCATGGTTGTGTAAACAAGATAAAGAAATCACTCTTTCTTCCATGGACTGGGATGGCCCAAGCTGACACTCATTAGGTCCCTTGGACAGTCCCAAACCAAGCGTCGCCCGAGACGGGAGCTGGGGAGAACAGGGGTGGACCGAGGCTGGTGACCTGGCTAGTGTCACCCAGGAGGTCTCCAAACCCACGTCCCCGAGCCCAGACTCAGAGCTCTCTTGCTGACCGCAGCAGTGACGGAGAGTTCTTGAGGATTCTTGTGGAAACAGCACGAAAAAGTCCCCTTGAAGGCTTTGACAAAACTCTTCTGATGACATTTCTCTCTTGGTAAATTGCAATCCATTAATATCGGGCCGAGCACAGTGACAGAGGAGCCTTCCCTCTTCCTAATCCTAACAATTTTCTCCCCTGTACAACACTGGGATTTAATTTTCACGAACACGGAGCTCCATTCTGCCTGCGAGGTTGTCAGTTAAGGCCAAGAAACCCCAATAAAACATTTTTAAAAAGCATTTCTCAGCAGTAAACTTTTCTGAGGATTACCCACTGTGCGGAGAGCCCAGCTCCCACTCTAAGCCGAGCAGGCTATTTCGGGAAGGTGGCCCCTTTCATGAATAAATGACACGGTGACATTTACAGATAAAGCCGATTTCCTGGCTATGAAAGGAGATGACAAATGTCAGGATGTCAATAATGATCTGGGAACAGAAAGACTTTGTGCCTCAGTAGGTACAGAATGTAGCTGTGTCTGCCAGCTCAGGCAGCCAGGGAAAAGCAGCACCCAGGCTGGGGGAGGGGCGCCGGATCAGCCAGCCTGAGGAGCCCAAGGTTGACCCTTCCTCCACCGGAAGAAGTCAGGAAGAACTGGGTTAAAATCCAGCCTCCAACACTTGCCAGCTATGTAGTCACAGACAAAAAAAAAAATCACTGTTGTCTGCCTCAGTTTCCTCAACTGTAAAGGGGGGATAATAAGTGCCCTCCACCTGGTGAGGATTACATGAAGTCATATTTGTAAAGTACGTAGCACAGAGCCTGGCACATAGCAGATGATCGGTGGGTGTTGCTTTCCTTTCCGTCCTTTCCTGATCCCCTGCCTACCCCAGTTGGTCTCTGAAGACAGAGCAAAGATCTTCATTTATCTATCTATCTATCTATCTATCTATCTATCTATCTATCTATCTGTTTACTTTTTTATTCATTCATTCATTTATCTATCTATCTATTTGCTTGTTTGCTTATTTATTTATTTAGTTGTTTGTTTGTTTATATATTTATATACTTATTTATTTTTTACCAGAGCTCCTTATTTACTTTCCTTCTCTCCTTTTCTGGATCCTCCAAGCTGTCAATGTCTCCTCTCCTCTTCATGTTGTGTTACTTTGTGTGTCCATCCTTCTACTCCAAAGGAGTGTAGGTTCCTGGAGAGTACCTAGCCCAGGGGCCTTGATGTTTATGGAATGAATGAATGGATAGATGGATCAATGAATTAATGGATAGAAGATGGATGAGTCTGTGAATGTTTGGCCTTTCCCTGTACTGGATCCTCAGGCTGGATCCACCTTATCAGTCCTCTTCCTGTAGTCTCAGCCCACAACTGAACACTGGGACTGAAGGAATTGAAGGGATAATAGGATGGTAATGTAGGAAAACATGGCAGTCTCTGTCAAAGGCAAAGTTGAGGATGCAGGGTCCAGGTCTGCTGCCAGCTCAGCTGAGATATTGCTGTGTATGGGGTCTGAGGATGGTCCTGAAGCACAGCTTAAAAAGAAGAATTTTGACCTTTTGTTACATCTTTTTAAAAAGAAATATAATACATAATGTATGTACAAATCAAAGTTAATGAGGCTGTGCTAAATTTGCTGTATCTCTCCCTTATTTTTTTCATTTATTATATTTAAAAAAGATTTTTACTGATGAGCTTTTTTTCCTCATATCTATCACTTTTCACCAACCCACCTCCCCCCCTTACCCCCACCTGAGTAGAGCCCCTCCTTTGTAACAAAAATGTATCGTCAGGCAGAGCAGATGAACACATTAGCATTTGATGAAATATGTGACTCCCCTCTTCCTGGACTACTGAATGTCACCTCAGAAACCCCCCATGGGAGCAGACCAGCTCTCTCCTAGTTCTGTTCTTTGAGCTCAGCTGGGTCCTCAATGCAGCAGGGCCATTTTTGTACCCCTCTCTAATTGATTTCCTAACCCATTTTCCAGAGCAGCTGTTCTGAATCTTCTGTTCCTCTTTTGGCCTCCCAAGGCACCCTTACTGCCCCTTCTCGGTCAAGGGTCTCAGCTCTTACTCCCCCCAATCAAAAGTCATTCACTACCTTCTCCCTTCATTCCTCATTAGCTCCTCCTTCATTCCAAGTTCTGATGAACAGGTAGCCCTTCCCTTCATCAAAGTCAACTATTCCAATGTACCTTGCTTCCCATTCTAGATATTTCCCAGCTATCACTAATCTTTAGTTTCTTCCCATCTCTTAGCTCCTTCTTTGCTTCCTACCTGTGTCTCCTCTATCCTTTAAAAAACTCAAACCTCACTCCACCCCACCATCCTCCCATCACCTATCTCTTGTGTCTCCATGTCTCTCCTGTTACTTTTTTAATCCCTTATGATCCAGATTCCACACAAACTTCCCTCTCTAAAGTTACCAATGATCTCTTAGTTGCCAAATACATATGCATTATATTTCTTTTATAGACCATACAAGATATTCTCTTCTCTCTAGGTTTTCTGGACACTGCCTACCTCTGGTTCTCCTTCTCCCTATATGATTTCTCCTTCTATCCTTAGCTGAATCCTCCTCTAGCTCACCCCCTCTAACCATAAGTGTTCCTCAAAGGGTCTGGGATCCCTTCTCTCTCCTTCCATGCTATTTGACTTAGTAACTCCCCCAGCTCCCATGGACTTAATGACCATCCCTATAGTGATGATGCTCAGATCCATGTGTCTTGCACCAAACTCTCTGCTGACTTCTAATCCTGTGCATTTCTAACTCACTTTCAGACATTTTGTACTGGACACCCAGTAGACATCTTAAGTTCAACATGACCAAAATGGAGCTCTTGATCTTTCACCCTTTCTCCCCTTTCCTTATTACTGTTGAGGAGACCACTATCTTCTCCTCCCCTCTAAGAATCATCTTGGACTCCTCACTCTCACATACAACTCCCCCCTGTATCCAATATGGTGCTAAGACCTGTCAATTTCACTTCTGCAACACCTCTGGTAAATTTCATTTCTGCAACATCTCTGGAGGATTTCATCTCTGTAGCATCTCTAGTGGATTTTACCTTTGCAACATCTCTGATGGATTTCACCTATGCAAAATTTCTTGTGGATTTCACCTCTGCAACATCTCTGGAGGATTTCACCTATGCAACATCTCTGGAGGATTTCACCTCTCTAGCATCTCTGATCAATTTCACCTCTGTAGCATCTCTAGTGAATTTCACCTCTGCAACATCTCTGATGGATTTCACCTCTCTAGCATCTTGTGGTTATACCCCTTCTTTCCTGTTATATAGCCCCCACCCTGGTAAAGACCTTCATCACCTTATACCTGGACTATTGCAACAGATGCTGGGGGTCTCCCTCCAGCCTCTCCCCTCTCCAATATATCTTCCCCTCAGGCACTAAAGTGGTTTTCCTAAGTTGAGATTTAACCATGTCACTCTGCTCTAGAAACTCCAAAGTTCCCTATGGCCTTCAGAAAAAAGTACAAATTCCATTTGTCATTCAACCCTTCACTATCCCCTCCTACCAGTTCTTGTACCTTAAACCCCAGCACACACTCTTTGATCAAGTGATTCTGGACTCCTGTTGTTCCTCAACTAAGACCCTCCATCAGCTGGGCCCAGACAGTTTCTCTGGCCACTCCCAGGCTGTCCCTTCTCCATTACAACTACTAACTTTTCTTAAGCACCAACTAAAATTCCCCCTCGTAAAGGAAGCAGTTTTCCAGCCTGTCTTTCCCATGCCTTCCCTTTGTTCATTATATCCTATTTATTTCTAATTAGGGGTTATATGGTGGGGGGGTTACAGGAGACAAGGAGGAGGAGAAAGACAAGTCTGGTCTCTGCCTCCAAAGGTCACCATGCTCTTGGGAAGGCAGGCTAGAGACATGAGGCACCCTAGAGACCGGGGTCCCTCCGGTAAGACTACAAATGCTGGGGCATGACAGAGTTGTCATTGCCCCTCAGGGCCTGGCTCATCGGAGCCTCCAGGATGCTCTGCACTTTCCATGAGCTGGCTGCTTTCTCTCTGACTGGCCAGGGAGCCAGAGGACACAGATCAAAGAGCACTGGGCTTAAGTCAGGGATCTTGGTTTCAAATCCCAGGTTTGCCACTCTTTCCTGTAGAACCTCAGCAATGTGTGAACTTGATTATATCCAACTTCTTCCTCTGTGGACTCAGTTTCCTCACATGCCAAGCAATTGGATTAACTCTTGAGGGTCTCACTTGTTCTGTGCAGGGGAAAGAAGTAATTAGCCTTTGCGTTTTCGTGCCGTGGTAGCAATGTGGAAAGATCAGCTCTGCACTGAGTTTGCCTTATCTCAGAGCCGTCCTGTGGTTCTGGGATCTGGGCAGGGGCTACAAAGGGCTTAGGCAGGGGAAAGGTGAGGTCCCGTATGCTCACCAGGAGGTCTGGATAAAAAAAAATTTGGGTTTTCTCCATTATCTGTGCCTTTTCCTTGCTTCCATTACCAGTTTGCAGGGGGCTTGGACCCGGTGAACCCCTGTGGGGCTGAGAGCAGTTTGGAGTTCTCACTTCCTGGACTGTCCCCAGTGACTCCAAATGCTGTCCCAGAGTCACATCTTTTTTCTCCAGGTCAGGAAGGAGGCCTCTGCTCACAGATGGATGCATTGCAGTGCTGAATGCCCACCTGTCCCGCTGTGGTCCCTGCAATGTCTGGCTGCTTGCTGGAGGCTGCCTGTCGGCAGGAAGCCCAAGTCTGGGTGACTTCTCCATTGGTCTTTTGTGCAACCAGAGACAGTGAATATTCTATATAATCTCCCTCAGAAGCGGGCTCCTGTGTCTTTCTAATCTCCTTAGACAATTTCTGAAGTATTTCTCCAGGGATCTGAGGCTCTAAAAGTCCAAAGAGGTTTTAATCAGACTCCATGACACTTCTGCTAGATGGGAAGCACCAGGTAGGATAGCACCATGGGGCTAGAGGGGGAGCAGTGAATGGGACCAAAGAGCAGGAGCTGAATGAGGGAGCACCAGGCTGAACAGGCAGGTGGGAGCACTAGGCTGGAGACAGCTTATGCTGGAAGGGGGGCTGGTGGGGAGGGGCCCAGGGCCCACAGAGGCTCCTTGGGCTGCCACTAGCAGTGGGCTCCATATTCCTTGTCCACCTGGAAGAGCAGGGAAGGATTTCAGAATTCCCCAATGGCCCTGGCTTGGTTCCCCACCTGTTGGAATGTCTGGGGGCATTTGGGCCGGGCTGGGCCGCTGGGATGATCTCCCATTCCCCGGCCTTTGCGTCTTGTCCCTCCCCACTAGACTGGCAGCTCCTGGAGAGCAGGGACTGGCTTTTTCCTTTCTCTGTATCTTAGCCACTGCCTGGCACTCAGTAGGGTTTAATAAAAGCTCGTTGATGTGCCACTAACTGGGCTTGGCCGGGCTGACTCTCCTGAAGCCCTGCTAGCCTTGCTGTTCTTTCTGGGGCGTAATGGTGGCCGGCAGATGGATGCCCGGTCCTGTGCCAGCTGGGCTCCCTGCCACGGCCCCCCCCTCCCCACTACACAGAGCTGCGGTGTGGAGGAGAAAGGCCTCCGCGGTCCGAGGGCATCTCACCACCGGGAGCAGCCGCTAATTATCCTGGGGAGCACGCTCTCCCAGCCGCTCTCTGCTCTGGGGGGGAGGACAGCCCAGGGCTCTGGGAGCAGGGAGGAGGCGCCGGGCGCCCCGTGGGAGCCTGTTCACTAAGGCCAGGGATGTCCTCCGGCTTTCATTAAGCTGGCCAGGCTCCCTCCATCCCCGGGGATTTTTTAATATTATCTTTGCAACAAATCATTAAGTCAGATCATATTTTTATATGCAGGAGAGCGCTGGGAGAGCGGCCTCAATTATTCATCCGCCTCCCCCCCCCCCCGCCTTGCTCAGATGTGTGATATTAAAAGGAGAAGGATCATTTTCTGTCCCTCTCTCACGCCGGGGCGGCTCTCTCCCAGCCGGGGGCCGCTCCCTCTGCGGCCTTGGGGACCAGGCTGGTCCGGGGGCAGCTGGTGGGCTGCGGGGCTGGGGGCTGCCTCTCCCCCACCATGAGGGCCAGGGTGGGAGGCCCTGGACTCCTGCTGCTTGGATTCTGCTGGGCAGGGACCCAGAGTGGGCTCTTACCATGGAGGTTCGAGCCCTGCAGGCTTCTTCTGAGCCAGAAAGTTGGTAGGACTGCGGCTGGATCCACGGAGTATCTGGCAGGAAGTGGCCCAAGGTCCTGGGCCCAGTGACCTTCCACCCCTCCCCCCTGCTTCTGGGGAGCCCAGGGCCTGCTCCCACCCGGGTCCTCCCTCCCTCAACCGGGGTCATTGCTATGATTTCTATGCTCTCTCCTCCTCCTCTCCTCTCTGTCTCTCTGACTCAGTCTGTCTCTCTATCTCTCTATCTCTCTGTTTGTCTTCGACTCTGACTCTCTCTGGCCCTGTCTCCATCTCTGATTTATCTCTGACTCCTTCTGTCTGTCTGTGTCTCTGCCTTTCTCTATCTCTGCCTTTGTGGGTTTTTCTGTCTTCCCGTCTCTGACGGATTCACTCTGTTTCTGTCTCTATCTCTGACGCTGTCTCTCCCTGTGTGTGTACTGTGCACTTTGTGCTTCTGTAGGGGAAGCTACATGCTGTGCATCTCTGTGTGTCCGGGTGGAGAGGGCCTCCCAATTTCTATCTGGGCCGCGGGACCCAGGTTTGAGAATTTGGGGCCATCCCGGGCCACCAGCTCCTCCTCAGTCACAGGGGGCCACTGAATGTCTGCCACGATGTTCGTGTTCAGCAACAAACCCCGTCTGGGAGCCGTTCGCTCCAACCCTGACACCCCCCGGCGAGGGAGCGCGTCCCAGCGGGACGCCAAGGGGTCCCAAGCCAATGCTGGGCCTGGCTCCTGCCCAAGATGCATCCCGTCTCACAGAGCCACAGGGGCAGTCCCTCCCCCTCCTCCCCCTCCCCACTTTACAGCCCCAGAGGCCCAGAATGGGGATGGCACTTGGTGGGACCCTTCGGGCAGGCCGGTTTCCAGGCCCAAAGCCAGACCATCCAGGGGAGGCTTCGAATGCAGAACAAAACTCTCCCGGGATCCCACAAAGGTCAGTGTGGACAGGAGGCCTCTGGCTTGTGCCGGCCAGCCTGGGTGTCCAGGGCCAGGTGTGGGAGGGCTTGGGCTGGTGGGGAGCCGCCGGTCCCCCCGGGCCCCTGGGATCCAACCCACTGGTCTGCGGTGGAGGCGCCCCCGGAGTCCCCCCAAGGGGACCGAGATCCGAGAGAAGAGGGCTCGGGGCGAGCTGTCCCTTCTCAAGGCCTGTAGCCTCTCATTGCTTACTACCGCACTGCTCCTTGGCTTGGTGTTCAAGGCCCTGCACCATCCGCTGCCCCCCGAGCCTGCTGCCTCTGCAGCTGAGGGGTGTGGACGGCCCCTATAATTCCCTCCCCCCCCCAATGCCGGCCATGGCAGCTCCTCCCATTTCTGGGGCCCTGAAGGTTTGCCGGGGACTTTCTCCAGCAGAGCTCGCTAGAGTGATGGTGGTTCCCAGAGGGGTGACCGGCGCCTGAGGTCCCGAGCCCGGGGTTCCCGGGCGGCATCTCACCGTGGGCCCTTCCGGCAGCCGAGCCCTGGCCTGCAGGCAGCTCTTGGGGCCCAGAGCCCAGGCTTGCTGGCCCTGTGCCTGTCTCTGCCTCCCAGTGGCCCCGGGGCTTCCCCGCCTGTGGGTTCTGAGCCCCGGAGGCAGGGCACCTGCTCTACAGAAAATGCTTGGCTCCTCCCTGGGGTGCCAGGAGAGGGATTCGAACACAGCTCTCCCAAACCCTGCGTCCTCATTCTGTCCTTTCTTAAAAACGTGGGTGGTTCCCACTCCTTTCTGGGCCTCAGTTGCTCCATTTGTAAAATGGGCTTTTATTCTTTAACCTAACTTGCCCGTGCAGGGCAGGCTAGGAGTGCCCCCAGGCTCTGAGGCAGCTGGGTCCCTTTGGGCTCGGCCTCCAGGCTCAGCCTCCCCCACAGCTCTCCCCCTCCCCTCTCCCTCCCCATGCCCCTTCCCCAAAAGCTGGGCTTGGGGTGCCCCTGTGCTGCCTTGTGCTGGGGCCCGGCTTGCCCCTCCCAGCCCGAGCAGGGGCAGATGGAGCTTGGCACAGGCAGCTGGCGTTCCGGGCCGAGAGCACCCGCTCCCTGAGCCGCTCCCTGGCAGGAGTCTGGGCTCAGGGGGAGGGCGGCGGCTCCTGGGATCCTTGGGCGCGCGCCCAGAGAGTCAGCGCTGGTACTGCGGGCACGGTTCCGAGAAGGGCGGGTGTACTGGGGGCAAGGTTTGAACACAAACGCCCCAAATGAGGAAGAAGATGGGGGGGTCTCACCCAAGCTTGGATTTCTGCTCATGTCCAGACTGATGGAGTCGAGACCAAAACGGGTTGGGGGGTGATGGGGGGTGGGGAGGCGGCCAGGGTCACCTGGACCAGGCCCCTGCCTCCGTGCACAAGAGGAGAACTTTCTTTCTTTCTTTCTTTCTTTCTTTCTTTCTTTCTTTCTTTCTTTCTTTCTTTCTTTCTTTCTTTCTTTCTTTCTTTCTTTCTTTCTTTCTTTCTTTCTTTCTTTCTTTCTTTCTTTCTTTCTTTCTTTCTTTCTTTCTTTCTTTCTCTCTTTCTCTCTTTCTCTCTCTTTCTCTCTTTCTCTCTTTCTTTCTTTCTCTCTTTCTGTCTCTCTCTCTGTCTCTGTCTCTCTCCCTTCCTCCCTCTCTCCCTCCCTCCTTCTTTTCATCTCTCCCTTCTTCCCTTCCTTCCTTCCTTCCCAGTATATTTTCCCTTCTTGATCCACTCAGTTTCCCCCCCTTTGCCAGTGGACAGACTGTGATTGCTAAAGTGGTTTGAGGAGGCTAATTCCTGGGAAGGCTTTATGGAGGAAGGAGGCTGAAGATTTTCTGAAAGGGTCCAAGGGGGGCCTCCCAGCTGCAGGGGACGGGTTCTTTGAATGTTAGAGACAGGAATGTTAGTTAACTGTTCATTTTGGTTTAAAGGAAATGTAGCTTTCTTTGTGCGTTGGATGGAGTGAGTTTGGAGGTGACTGATCCTAAGTCCTCAGGAAAGGTGGATTGGGGCCAGGTTGGGTAGGGTTACAAGGCTGGGCCAGCATACTTGTGTCCCGCCCCACAGGTGATGGGGAGCCCAGACGCTTTCTGATCATCAGAAGGAGCTGTCCTCTCTGTGCCTTAGGAAGACTGTTAAGATGGTTGTGGGAAGGATGATTAGAGATGGGAGAGTCTGGGAGCAGGAAGATTATATAGGAAGGGAGAGGGATGGGAGTGGGTGCTCTCTATCCATGGCAGGGGGGGAGCTGCTCAGAAGGGGAGTGTGGGGCTGCTTTCCTCCACCTGCTCCCCACCAAGAACTAGAACTTTAGGCCTTTTGTAGAATGAGTGAGTGAGTGAATCTGGATTAATTTCAACCTTTTCTTCCTTTTTCTCTTTCTGTTTTCTTCCTCTTTCTTTTCTTATTCTTCCTCCTCCTCTTTCTTCTGTTTTCCTCCTCTTCTCTTCCTCCTTCTCTTCTTCCTCTTTCTTTTCTTTTTCCTTCTCCTTCCCCTTCTCCTCTGCTTCCTCTTCCTCCTTTCTTTTCCCCTCCTCTTCCTTCTTTTCCCCTCCTCTTCTTTCTTTTCCTCCTCTTCTTCCTCCTCTTCCTCCTCCTTTCCCCCTCCTTCTCTCTCTTTTTTCCTCCTTTTCTTCTCCTCCCTCCTGCTGTCCTCCTCACCCTCTCTCTCCTCTTGGGCTAAGATATGGCCCCATGGCCTATGGCCCAGAACCCCTGCAGGCAAAGACACGCTCCTTTTTTTCTGCTTTCTAGAGTATGGTTCAGAACCCAGATTCAGCCTGGAACACACGGGCTACCAAACGCACAGATGGCCCGCTTATCAAATTTGAGATTGACACCGAGGTGGGAGGAATAGCTAATGTGCTCGATGACAGAATCAGCAGCGAAAAAGATCTTGACAGGCTGGAATGTTGGGGTAAAAAAAGCCGAGTGGGAACCAAGCAGGGCTAAATGGGGAGTCTGGAAAAGTCCTTCCCAGCGCGTTGCATAAGCCGGGAGATGAGGCCGGACGAAAGTCCGTGTGAGAAACACGCCTCGTGTGGACAAGGGTTTAACGTGATCGCACACGTATGACACACATCAGATTTCTAGCTTTGGGGGGGGAGGAGGAAGAAAAATCTCTAAAGATGAATGCTGAAAACTATCTTTGTGTGTAATTGGAAAAAAATCAAATACTATTAAGTGAAACACCAAAAAGACCAGAGCTTTGGAGGGCTCTCCAATTATCATCCACAACTGCAGCCTTGGACAGTCTGAGCTTGGGGGGGGGGAGGGCCTGCCCTGGTCCCAGCCAGAGCAGAGGTGATCCTGCCTCCCGAGGGTGGGAGCAGCCCCTCCCCCACTCTTGCTAACATCAGGTCTGAGATCTGCCCCTGCCCCCTCTCCTTGGTGCTCCTGGCTCTGATCAGAGCCTGGACAGAGCCAGAGACTCCCTCCTCCATGGGGCGCCTTTCAGAGGCTCCTGAATCTTTCTTCTCTGGCCTGAAAGGCCTTACATGTGAGTGACTTTCAACAATCCCTGGATCGCGGAGCCCTTCCCTGGTCACCCCCAACTCCGGGAGCCTGGCCTGCAGAGCACGGCCGGCTTGTCCAGAGGAGGCTGAGCTGGGCGGAGGCTGAGGCTCTCCCTCCTTTCTCTGCCTGGAAAGTGTCTTTCTCTTAAGCAGCCCGGGCTCACAAGAGGCGTCCCACGGTCCCGCCGGGGCCTTTTATTTCCTTTGGATGCGTTGTAGCTCCAGCCCCTAATACCTTAAATGACATCCGCCAGCAGAGTTTCAGCCCTGGGGCCGATCTCGCCCCCTTAGAGTGCTGGGGCTTGTAAGCTTCTCCCTTGCAAATGGAGGCGGAGGAGATTCGGGCTTCTCTGTCCGTGGTCCCGAGCTGAGGGACCAGCCCCGCTTTCCCCTCCCCGGCGCAAGTGCTGTGCTTCAGCAGAGGTGACAACAGCCGTCCTTCTTCTCAGTCTTCAGCTAATGTTTCTTGGTCAAGCTCCTCGGCCAGGGGCCATGAAGCCCCCGCTCCACGAGCCCTCAGCAGAGCCCGCAGCAGCCTTGGAGCCTTCTGCAACATCTTGCATCTGAGCCCTCTCCCTTCCCTCCCTCTCACTCCCTCTTCCCCCATAACAGGTTCTTCTGACTTCTAGCCTGAAGGATTCTCCTCTCCCCCTTCCTGGTCTCCCTGACTGGAATTTCTCTCCACTCCTCTCCCTCCTCCATCCTCCATCCTCCATCCTCCCTCCTCCACTCTCCCTCCTCCATCCTCCCTCCTCCACCCTCCATCCTCCCTCCTCCACCCTCCATCCTCCATCCTCCATCCTCCACCCTCCATCCTCCACCCTCCACCTTCCATCCTCCATCCTCCCTCCTCCCTCCTCCACCCTCTATCCTCCCTCCTCCCTCCTCCACTCTCCCTCCTCCATCCTCCCTCCTCCACCCTCCATCCTCCATCCTCCATCCTCCATCCTCCACCCTCCATCCTCCACCCTCCACCTTCCATCCTCCCTCCTCCATCCTCCACCCTCCCTCCCTCCTCCATCCTCCCTCCTCCACCCTCCATCCTCTATCCTCCATCCTCCATCCTCCATCCTTCATCCTCCATCCTCCATCCTCCATCCTCCACCCTCCATCCTCCACCCTCCACCTTTCATCCTCCACCCTCCATCCTCCACCCTCCCTCCATCCTCCATCCTCCCTCCTCCATCCTCCATCCTCCATCCTCCACCCTCCACCTTCCATCCTCCCTCCTCCATCTTCTATCCTCCACCTTTCATCCTCCACCCTCCCTCCACCCTCCACCCTCCATCCTCCACCCTCCCTCCATCCTCCATCCTCCATCCTCCATCCTCCACCCTCCATCCTCCACCCTCCATCCCCCACCCTCCACCCTCCATCCTCCACCCTCCCTCCATCCTCCATCCTCCATCCTCCATCCTCCATCCTCCATCCTCCACCCTCCACCCTCCATCCTCCACCCTCCACCCTCCATCCTCCATCCTCCATCCTCCACCCTCCATCCTCCATCCTCCATCCTCCACTCTCCATCCTCCCTCCATCCTCCACTCTCCATCCTCCCTCCATCGTCCATCTTCCCTCCCTCCTCCACCCTCCATCCTCCACCCTCCCTCCATCCTCCATCCTCCATCCTCCATCCTGCTGCTGATAGAGTGTTCCCCTATTCAATCAATCCCCATGGCTCCCTTTTGTTTCCAGGATTAAATTTTAATACCCTCAACAACCTGGTCCTCAGATTTACCTTTCCAGTCTCACGGGGCTTGGCCCCCCTTCCTGATTGGCTCTCCCTCTGCTCCTCATGATAACCCTCCATCTCTGGTGTCTGACCTCCAAGCCTTTGCACTGGTCTCCCCCCCTTCTTGCTCCTTCCTCACCGAGTTCCTCTCCCTGTGTCTAAGATGGAGCCTGAGTCCTTCCTTGTGCATGAAGCCTTTCTCCCTCCCGCTCCTGCCAGGCTCCCCAGCCCCTGCCCCACCCACTTCCTTTTAGCCACTTTGCTTTTAGGTGCATATGCTGTGTATGTGGGTATTTTCTTTGTGTGTCTATGTCTCTAATGTAGCCCTCGCGAGGACGCTGGAATTGAGTTGCAATTGTTCCATTCTCTGTTCTTGTATTCCCAGCATCCTGGCACACAGTAGGTGCCTAATAAGTACTGGTTCGTGGCTTTACTGCTCCATGGGCAGAGGTCAGGTCTGCCCTTGAACTCTTTTTCAGAAGTTCCCGTAGCTGCTTCTCTGAACTTTTTGTCTGCCATCTCCTCTCCTGTGTCCCAGGGTCTTTCTGTTCCTTCATCAGGTCAGGGACTCCTTTGAGCCCGTGGCTAAGGTCAGGCTGAGCTCTCCTTCCTCAGACAGGAAGGGACGGACAGAGGCCGGCGGGGAAGCTGCAGCCTCCCTTTGTTCTAGGCCAGCTGCGGAGCCTTCGCTGGCTAGAGATGGTGGAAAGCCGCTGCCCTTTTGCCGGCTGCCACTTTCCCCGACGTCCGTGGCTGCCTGTGGCTGGGTTCTGGCCCCTTCTCATCCATCCCCCTCTGGCCCCTCTCCCTCGTCCAGCTGACACCCGAGGGGAGCCGACTCCCGCTGGACATCACCTCCCTCGTTCCGGAAGCTCCACGCCTCCTAATTAAGTGCAAGATGGCGCCGGCTTTCTTGGCAGTGGCTTGGATCACAGCAGTGACTCCCTGAATACTCGGTCCGCTGAAACTCAGGGCCCCTTTAGGGAAATTGCTCTTTCACCGTGGCTCCCGCTGCCTGTCCCCAGTTTGGCGTGCCAGGGTGAGTTTTTCAGACCACACCTCCCCCTTTCCATCCATCCCTTTATGCTTTCCTGCTCTTTTCCTGCCTCCCAATGCTCGCTCTCCGTCATGGCCTCGGGGGTCCTGGCGTGCTGACCATCCTCTCCATCCTTGGCCCCCCACCCGGCCTATGAAGGCTTTTGTGGGAAAGTCAGATGGCCCAGGACTGGGCCCACGGAGGGGGCCTTTCCTTCCAGTTTGAAGCATTGATGATGCATTTCTCTTTGCAGCCGACCCCAGCCAGCCATGGGGTGGGTGGAGGGCAATAACGATGGCACTAGAAGCTGCGTTCATGTACAATCCCTTTAGCCATGTTTACCTCATCCTCTCCTCTTCTCCCTGGCTTCTGTAAATCCCGGCTACAATCCCACCTGCTCCAGGAAGCCCCCTTCCCTCCAGTGCCTCTCCTCCAGCTTAATCCTGTATGTAGCTTGTTTGTGCCTGTGTCTACACCTGGGCTCCCCCATTAGACTGGAAGCTCCTTGAGGGCAGGAGCTGGTTTTTGTCTCTTTTTGTATCCCTGGAGTTTAGCAGGACTCCTGGCATGTAGTAGGTGCTTAATAAACGTTTCCAGGGCTCTCCACCTGAGTCTGAAGGACTCTCTCCATCTCTGACTCTCCACCTCCTCTGCCTGTTCCCTTTCTCCCTCCCCTCCTCACCCACAGAAACAAGACCAGTGGCCAGCTCTGCCGCTCTTAAATAGACTTTGCCGGCAAGTCAGGACATCGTCCCGGGGAGCATTGGTCTTCAACAGCCCCCGCCGTCCCCTGCCTCAGGCCTCCCCACACCCCACTCCCTTGCACGGCTCGGAGCATCGGGGCTGGCCGCCTTAGAGGTTCATTAAAATCCCAAAGGCCGAGTTAGAGATTGGGAGAAGCACCCAGCAAGGGCTCCTGGTCCAAGGCTCCAGCTCCCAGAAGTACTGGGAAACCCGAAAGACAGCTGTTGGCCATCCCAGTGGAAAGGACAGTGCATAAAGGGCAAGGAGGAGAAGTGGTCTGGAATCCGGAGCCGAGCGGGGTTAGGGCTGAGCCCGCGCCTGCCCAGGGATTCACCACGGAGAAGTCTTTCCACTCCCTGGGTAGAGGCGACTGCTGGCTGAGCTGGGAACCTCCAGTGGCCCGGGACTGAGGCATTCTGTCTAGTCAGAGTTGTGAGGCTGGCCAGGATCAGCCCCGGAGGCCTTGATAGGCCGCAGACATCAATGTAAAGTCTCAGAGTGAGGTTCAAAAAGTCAGCTTCTCTGGTACAAGACGGGAGTACCATTCTTGGCCTGAAAAGGCTCTGTGGGTTTCAGTGGTTGGTTAAGGGTACAATGGGGGGGGGTCACGAAGGCTCCCTCTCGGAGGACAGGGAAAGCCCTGGGCATTTGCAGCTTCATGGAGAGCCCTGACTTCCAGGAAGAAGGAAGGGACCCCGTCCTCCCCAGACCCAATGGGAAGATTGTGGTCAGCTCGGGCTGCCACATTTTAGGAAGGAGGTTGGCAAGTGGGAGAGCAGCTGGGAGGGCCTTAGGTTCAGATCGTGAGGACTGATGGAAGGAACGGGGTATGGTTGACAGGGGAGAGTGGGGGAGCCTCCTTCAGGGGTCCCAGCAGACAAGTCTTTGGCTGGCCAACCGGTGCCCTGCCCGGCGTGGCGAGACCCTGGGCATCCTCCCTGCAAGGCCATTGCCTGCCACCCTCCAAGGAAACGCTTTTGATTTCCTCGCCTGAGCGTCTCCCCTTCATCTTGGACTCCCCTGGGAGAGAGGCTCTCTCTTCTTCTGGGCCAGACATCCCCAGAGGCACAAGGAAGAACCAACCTTTGTTCTGCTAATGAGCTGTTGGCCAGCATCAGGCATTTTCAGATAGGAAAAAAATCCTCAGCGAGGAGGGAAAAGCTTTGTCTGCTCCTATTTTTAAGAACTTGGGACAAAGCTCAGACATCCTCAAAGAACTGTTTGAGTGAGCCCGTTTCAACCTGGGCGTAATGGAGGAGTCCTCGCTGCAATTGGAAGGACTCCGCCATCGCCATCGGAGCTTCTTGGGGATCAAGCTTTTGTCTGCGCTCCTTCTCGCAGACAGCATCACAAAGGATTAAAGAAGGGCCCGATGCCTTTTATTCAATTTCAGAGCCTATTATCTATGCCGTTTCCTACAAAGCAGAGATTTTACATTTCACAGAGAGGCCCTCCTCAATGTCCAAGGGTGGAGAGCGATTATTTGGTTTAAAGTCTCCCCGGGATTGGGTCTGGTTCTTTACTTGGGAGCGGGGAAGGGCTAAATGACTAATGAAAACAAGAGTGAGCACTGGTTCATTTACCAGCGGGCTCTCCTCCTTCCCAGAGACACCGGGGAGATCGCGGTCCCCAACCCCTTCCTTCCACAGAAGCCGAAACTGGGGCCCACCGATGCAGCGCCCCGTGTGCCTCATCCCCTGGGCCCGCTCACCTACAAACCAGACCGAGTCAAACACAGGTCTCCGGGGCTTTTCCCTCTTGTTAGAAGCCACAGCCACGCCAGTAATGGCCTGTCTGATGAGGAGGAGCCGGTGAGGAAGTTAGACAAGGCAAACACACATTTTAGGAGAATGGAAAGAATAATCTACGCCTGTCATTTTCGTGTGGTAGAATGGCGGAGAATCACCTTTGAGTCCTCTGCTTGGGGCTCAAGTGCCAGCCTGTCCTTTCCGGAAAACCTTGAAATGGTCCATTTTTTCATTCCAGAGAAAATCCACGTTCAAGGCTTTCCTTGGATCCTTCGGACTGGATGGAGATGTTATAAAGGGAAAGGAGTGAGAACGACAGGTCCTGAGAGCACCCACTCTCTGAGCGTGATGATGGTCCCTTAGGACTTGGGGTCCCAGGGAGAGCTGTGGGAGGCTCTCTCCGCCGGGCCACCGGCATTTTGCAGAGAACTCTCTTTTAGTTTCTGTTGCCTTGGCTAAATACTACGACCTCCAGCTTGTAAAGGATGGAGGGAATCCATTGGGTCAGAGAGTCCCCGGCTGCCCTCAGCGAGTCCCTGAGGCAGTCCATCCCAGGGCAGACTCCTTGTTGACCCGCTGCTGTGAATGACCTCTGGAAATGGGGGCTGAGCCTAGACTGGAGACGGGTGAAAGATGCTCTGCTTCCCAGCAAAGAGAAGTAGGGGGTCTCATTTGAGTTCCAGGTGAAGCCTAGAACAGAGGGTTGGGGGGATACTCCCAAATGGAAGCAGGAGCCCTGAGTTCCCACAAGACCGGTCAAGCCTGAATAACCGCATTTCATTCTTTGGTGGTGTTTGGGCTCATGGAGCGCCAAGGCAAAGGAGACGTGCCCTAAAGCAGGGTATCGATGATGATGGCGATGATCACTTTGCTATCGTCAGTCCTCAGCGAGGGGCTTTGGGACTTTCCTAAAGGCTTGTGGATGGGCTCCTCCTCTCGTCAGAGCTGCCTGGGGGCCGTCTTGGCTCCTGCCTTTGTTCATTCTGGTCGAGCCCAGGAAGGCGGGTTTGCTTGGGCAGGGGAAGGAACACGCTTAGGGACAGCCAACGGTCTTGTGGGCTTGTTCAGCTTCCCCTCCCCACCCCCAAATGTCTCAGCTTGTTCCGAGCTTGTAAGGAGATAATTTCCAAGTTTTCAATGGTGTTTTAATAGCTGTTTTCTAAAATCTAGCTTGGAAGGGATTTCCTGATCAGAGATAGGGAATCAGAATGGAATCTCGGACTTAAGGGGCTTTCATTCTTCAAATCTGAAGAATCAGCTGTTCCTCTCTTTTCCTCAAATGATCAGGCCATCAGTAACTGGAGGGGGATGGAAATGGCAGCCTGGGGGGAGAGCTGGAGATCCGTGGAGTTTTTCAATTTCTTGAGCTATTTTGGGATGCCTGGTACTTTGAAACTTTACCCACCGAGCATTCTGGGGACGCTGCCGGTGCCTGAGGAGATTCTGGCAATAGGTGGGAAGCGGCTCGAGATGTGGCAGAGGTCTAGTCCTCGGCACCCGCTTAATGACAGAGCGAATAACGGTGATCTTCCTTAGAGACTGCGGGGATCTCTCTGTCCTCCTGTCAGGGAGGTCCCACCTTCTCTGACACAAGACAGCGACCTCGCCCGTGGGGCACAGATAGAATCCAAGAAATTTGGAGGCTGAAAAGTCATCGTTTTGTGGCCAAACTGGTGAAGGGGGGGCTGCCGTGCTGAGCCGGGGGGAGTGTGGAACCTTTCCACTCCCTCAGGGAGGCCCACAGTCAGGAAGGCTCAGAGGCCCCATTGTGCTTATCAATGAGCAAAGGTTGTTCCTCAATCAGTCTGACTGAATAAATATTAAGTGCTTACTGTATACCAGGCCCTGTGCTAAGTTCTCAGTCTATTAGAGGTAAGCATAGGAAAAAACAGCCACGTACAACTAAATAATGGGCAGGATAATTTGGAAATAACCAACTGAGGGCAGACACTAGACCAAAGAGGAGTTTGATAATTCTAGATTCCTCCAGAAGGTGGAATCTTAGTTGGACTTAAAGGGAGCCGAGGAAGGTGAGGGGAGAGAGCATTTCAAGCATAGGGGACAGCAGGGAGAATGGCCTTTGGACGCTGAGAGATGGAGTGTCCTGAGCGAGGAGCGACTTGAGACCGGAGTCATCGGGTCACAGAGTATGTTCAGGAGAGTCAGGTGGGTTAGGTACTGCCGGTCTCTGAAAGCCCAACAGGTCATGGAACCGAGGATCTTGGTTACGTGATACTGCAACGTGCACAAAGGGGCTTGGTGTGGCTCTGTGTGATTCTCCTAAGTCGAGGGCCCTTCTGTAGCCAGCAAACAACAGGTCCATAAGAATCCTGCGTTTTCTGTCCTTTTCAGCCAGCTGAGTCTGCCCTGGAACTTCCTCTGCCGGGCAGCCTTCCTCCTTCTTTCCATGACTTCATCATGGGGGCCTTAGATGCTTGTGTAGATAGATCATCCTCAATCAAATTTGGTCCAAAGATGAAAAAGAGGGACTCAAGTAGGTAGTGACATATTCTCCCTCATGGACTTTTTGGTACTAATGTCTGATTTTTTTCTAAGTCCTCAATGTTCCCATTTTTTAAATGTCACTTGGAGATTCTCTCAAAGCCCTGAAAAATATTACCTCCAGCACGGACTTCCTCCACGTGTACTTAGTCTGGTCCAGTGACTCTTTCTAGGTTTTCTTCAGTGTTTTTTCTGCTTTGTTATGTAGCACCCCGGGAGCTGCGATGTTAGAGTACAATGTAGTGGCTCCAGGGTCACTGATGAAGACTTTACCAAATTTATTATTCTGATTATTTTTTATTAATCGATCTCTTCCACTTTTTGCCCCTTCGTCTGCCTTCCAGTTTTACACTTGAGTGCCACTGAAATCACTTTTCTGAACTATCTCCCCAAACTTTCTTCAAGCTCATCTTCCCTTTCCTAGTTCTTATTCTTGCACGCAGTGGAAACTGCTCATAATTTTCTACCATACATGGCTACAAGATTTTACAAATGAGTTTGTATTCAAAAGTGGTGTTTCCCTTGGATGCCATAACTTTATGGCTGGCAAGAAAATCACATCTTTTCTGGAGAAGGAGTTTCTTAGCTATTTTGGCCTCATTGTTTTAATGATGGATTTACATCAGTTAAACTTCCTTAGGAAATGGAGAATGTATCAGCATGTTCTTTTTATCATTTCCCATTTTTTTGGCATCCACAGATTATATAAAAAGATCACACTGGAGTTACTGTTCTTGGAGACCATATGTCTTCTCATTTAATTCTTTCTTCTAGTTTGGTATTGGTTTTGACTTTTGTTCTAACAAGCTGGTGTTCTGATTGTAGGCAGATTTGGAAATGACTCCCACTTCATCAATCAGTCACTTGCTATTCATTTAAGCATAATTATTTTTTTTGGAAGTGTTAATTAGTGCTTGCCATATTCTACACCTGATTTTTTTAAAGAGGAAAATATTCATCCTACATAGATATGGAGTACTTGTATAATTCTACAAGCCTTTGGGAGCTTGCTCTCATTTCTTCCTGATAATGTTTTCCACTACTTTTTTTCCCACTCTCCCCTATGCTCACCTTTACATGGAAGTCACAGGATATTAAAATATGCTGATTTAATTCTCAAAGTCTTATTACATTCTTCATATTTTATCTTCCTCTCCATTCTCTACAACTGATGAGGGTGCCCAAGTTATAATTATTTCTGTGATGGTCTTTCTCTGGAAGACTTCTTACGAGTGCTGCGATATAAGAGATGACCGATGCTTTCTAATGCTCACAGTCACAATATCAAAAGCACCTGCGCCGATGCCTTTATTTGCCTCTGCAAGGAAAAATACAGATTCTTGTCTGATGTTTCCATTTTTAGCGGAAGACAGCAAAACACAGGGGAAAGAGCATGAGATTTGGAGGCAGCGGACTTAAGTTTAAATCCAGGTTCTACTATTATGCCCAAAGGGATATAAGACTGTGCAAGCTCTTTGACTGTGCAATACCACTATTAGGTCTATATCTCAAAGAGAGCAAAGAAAAAGGAAAAAGGCCTCTCCGTACAATAATATTTATAGCAGTTCTCTCTGTGGGCAAAGAACTGGAAATTGAGAGAATGCCAGCAATTGGGGAATGGCTGAATGAATTGTAGCATGAGATTGTGATGGAACGCTATTGTGTGATAAGAAATAACATGTGAGATTAAAAAACCTGGGGAGATGATGCAAACTGGTGCAAAGTGAAGTGAGCAGAACCGGGAGAACATGGGACACAGGAGCAGCGATGTTGTGATGATGATCAACTGTGAAAGACCTAGCCACTCCAATCACTGCGATGATCCAAGGCAGCTCCAAGGGACTCACGATGAAAAATGCTGTCCACTTCCAAGAGAAAGAACTGATGAATCAGAGCACAGATTGAAGCCTCTTATTTTTCCACTTTCTTTATTTACTTTTTTTTTTTTTTTTGCAACTTAAGCTACTATAGAAATGTGTTTTGCATGACTTCACATGATGGGTATTCTATTGCTTGTTTTCTTATTGGGGGTAAGGAGGATGAGGGAGGGAGAGAATTTAGAACTTAAATTAAGAAATAAATATTAAAAATAAAGAAAAAATAAGGAGAGGGAGTGAAAGGGGTTAAATAAAAATAATGAGATGGCAAGAAATACATAAACAAGTGCTGGCTCTGCTCCTTAGTCTTGATGTGATAAGTCTTTGTAACCTCTCTGGGCCTTAGTCATACCCAGAGCCTGAAATCTAGATGGTGTTTGAAGGGGCCTCTGAGGTTCTTTCTTGTTTGAGAGCCGTGGTCCAGTCATGGGAGGCGGAGTGGGCTGAACTAGATCATCCCCAGTGGATGGGAGTCTGCTCCTCTACTAGTAGATTTATTCACTGGTCTTGGGACAAATGTGTCACATGTAGAGGACCAAAGGTCATGAGGAAGTTTGAAGACACTTTCAAAAGCTCTTGGATTCTTAGCATTCTGCCTTTTTACCATCACTGTAGAAAAAGCCGCTGAAGACAGTACTGGCTTTTCTCTGTTTCACAAGGAGCCAAAGGTTCATTATCAAGTGGCCAGCCAACAATTATTAACTGAGAGCTTCCCTCTCCTCATCTCCCATCACTCTGATGTCTTCTGCCATTATCTTCTCCTTCATCCCTATCTCACATGATAGGGATGCCAAGGCAAATTCCCCAATTGGGTAAGAGATACCATCCCATCTTGTCTCCTCAAACAAATTGCTCTTTCTGTCATCCCTATTCTTTCACTTATCTTCAATCTCTCCCTGTCTACCAACTTCCCTACTGCCTTAAAAAGCACCTATCTCCTCCATGATCAAAAAAACTGCTATTCCCTCTATAATCCTTTCTGGCTAAACTCCTTAACAAGGTTAACTGGATGCTTCCAATTTCTGTCTCCTCAATGTTTAAAAGTTCCCTACAGTGCCATTCCTTGCTCATCATTAAACTAAAACTGTTCTCTTAAAGATTACCAGGGATCTCCTAAGGGTCAAATCCAACCACCCTTTATCCATCCTCGTTTTCTCAACTCCTCTGCAACCTTTGACATTATTGGTCGCCCATTCTTCCTTGATAATCTCATCTCTTGAAGGTTTCTATACTCCATTCTCTCCTGGTTTTCCTCCTACCTGTCAGATGACTCCTCCAGGTTCCTTTCCTGGACCTTTAAGTAGATCAGGCCCTTTCCCCTAAGGCTCTGTCCTGGGTTCTCTTCGCTGTTCCCTACATACTACTTGGTGACTTCATCAGCTCCCATGGACTTAATTATCTATCTATGCTGATGATTCTTAAATATGAACAGGCAATTTTTAGTCAAAGAAATCAAAGCTATCTATAGTCATATAAAAAATCAATTTAAATCAAATGAAAATCAAAACAACTCCAGGGAACCGCTTCATATCTATCAGAGTGGCTAATATGACAGAAAAGGAAAATGCTTGATGTTGGAGGGGATTGGGGAAACTGGGGCACTGAAGCACTGTTGGTGTTGTGAGCTGATCCAACCACTCTGGACAACAAATTAAACCCATACCCAAAGGGGCATAAAACTGTGCATACCGGCAATGATCCAGCAATACCACTGCTACGTTTAAATGCCAAATAATCCAAAAAAGGGGAAAAGACCTACTGTACAAATATATTTATAGCAGCTCTTTTTGTAGTGGCTAAACATTGGAAATCAAAGCAATACCCACCAGTTCCAGAAAGCTAAACAAGCTGTGACATATAATTGCATTGAAATATCATTGGGCTGTAAGAAATAACAAGCAGGATGACTTAAGAAAAACTTGGAAAGAGTTACATGAACTGATTCATAGTGAAGCGAATAGTTTTATAGCCCTTTGGGTCTAGCTCCACGTTGCTCTCCAGAATCGTTGGATCAGTGCATTAGTGTCCCAGTTTCCCCACGTTCCCTCCAACATCCAATGTTTTCCATTTTTTGTCATGTCGATCACTCTGAGAGATGTGAGATGGTTCCTGAGAGTTTTCAATTGGCATTTCTCTGATCTATGGTGATTTAGAGGCCTTTTTTGATATGATGATTTTTACAGAAAGTGGGACTTGATCCAGGTCTTGACGGAAAGATGGGACCTGGAGAGGCTGGATAAGCATGACTGTGCTCCATAAAAGATAATCTGATGAGCAGAGCAGTTCATGTTATGGGGATGGGCTGGATCCTGAACCTTGTCTGCAGCCAGAATGTGTATGTGGTGAGAGATGAGTGGGCTGAGAGCCTGATTTAGACTGAGGGACTTGTTGCTGAGTTTGAGCCGGAGACTGACAGGTTTAGTAGGCTTTGTATGAATGGCTCCTCCCAGACATCTGATCATTAGAGAAGTTATAGTTCCCAGTCTACTGGGGAGGATAGCCGCTTGATGATGAAAGAATTGTCAGTATTGAGATGCTTTGAGGAGGGAGAGAAGAAAATTTCTTTTCTGACTCCATTATTGTCACTGTCCAAGGGAAGAAACTTTCAACAAGAGGCATCAGGGCAAAGCCCAGCTTGGAAGTCACTGGACCTAAGTTCAAATGCTTTTATGGTCAAGAACTTGGCTGAATCCATCTCCTCTGAGACTTTCTATTTATTCCTCCATAAAAAGAGTAAAGTTTAATGAGAAGATCTCCACGGTTCCCCTTTAGGACAACAATCAGTGATTCGATTGTCATTTTCAAGTTTGAGCTTATCCTGTTCATGACAGAATCTGGGAACATGAAGGACTCAAGAGACCATCCAGTCCAACTTGGACCTGAAGAAGACTCACCCTTCCATTATCTATCCAAAAATGTAGCATCTTCTCATTGTTTGGATACCAGCAGGAATGAGGAAATTGCTACTGCCCAAAGCATCCCATTTCATAGTTGTAGTTTTGATTGTCTGGAAGCTTTTCCTCACCCTCAAGCCTGAATTCACACATGCAATTTCTACCTGTTGTTCTCAGTTCTGTTCCTTGGGACCAAGCAGAATCCATCAATCAGACGGGCAGTTAGCATTGATTTCGAGATTTCTATATTCCAGCATCTGTACTAGGTATCACATCTACAGAGACATAAATTAAATTTTCTTTGTCTTCAGGGAACTTATATTCTAAGGGGGGGGGCAGACAAAAGTATAATGCGACATTTCTGGGTGCTTCCACATTAGATACTTCATCCTTTCTGCTTTTTTCTCCTTTCTGCAAAGGGCAGAGCTTAATCTCATCCGTGTCTCCACTCTTGCATGCTTTTCTTACGTTAGAAAGTGAAAATTTAATCATCAATACATTTATTAAAATGGATTTAAGAATTCACTTTTCTCCCCTTAATAATATGATAGCTCTTGGGTCTACTTGGTTCCCTCCTTTGCTGTTTGATGGACTTTAATATCAAGCACAAGTTATTCATCCAATTACAATAGCTCAGAGCCCCAATTAGGAAAACCCCTGGCATTAAGAGAGAAGTCTTTCAGCCCTAATTTAAATATTTGAGCATTTCCAATGAACTGATGGCTTCTTTATATTTGAAATGATATCAGGATGGCAGAAATGCTAAACAAGACACTCAGTATATTATGATTATTATTGGATAAACCAGAGAGAAGAAATTTGGAACCACCTCCCCACAGAGATTTTTTAAAATGGAAAATACTTCAGTCCTAAACGAGGTAGGACAACCAGTAGCTTCATTCTGAATTCTCTGTTCTAAGACGCCTGCCCACCATTCTAAGTGATTATCCATTTTGATCCCCCCATTCTCTGCTATAACTTCTCTCTCCTTTCAATTTCTCCTGTAAGCTGTTGCTCCTGTGTTTCTGAGATTTTTCCAGATTGGCTTGATAAATCCCTGGTGGGGCTAGGAATTCTGTCTCTCCAATCATTTTCTTCATTTTCTCATCTCACCACTTGTGCATACTGATTTGCTCAATTCCTGGGTGAGATTCAAATGGATCTGCCAGCTCAAAGATCAAAATACTTCAGCTTTCTCTGTAGGTTTAGAGGGAATTTTTGTCCCTCTGAAATCCAAATTCTGGTATTCCAGTCATTTCTGAAACACATACATATCATACACATACACATACACTTATATATAATTTGTACAAAAATACACTCAAAAACAGCACCATAGGTAATCTGGGGACATAGTAGCATCTGAATACAGCAGGGAAATCTTCATGTAGTAAGTGGAACTTGAGATGCATTGTTTAGAAACCAGTGGAGACTGAGCTAAAGAGAGAGGGGAGCCAGACCAAAGGCACAGAGATAGAATATTGGCTGTGAGGAGCAAAGACCAGTGTGGCCGGACTGGAGAGTTCAGGGTACAGGGAGTAGTGTGCTGATAAGACTGAGTCTTGTCATGAAGAGCTTCCAGTGCCAAAGTGGTTGTTTGATCCTAGAGCTGATAGGATTCCACTAGAATTTATTGAGTAGAGAATGAGTGATAGAACTGAACTGAAATCATTTTGAGGACCATGAACAGACTGGATCGGAGGGGGGAGAGTTGGGAGAGTCCAAGAACTCCATTAGGAGGCTATTGCGATGATCCACAGGAGAGTTACTGAAGGCTTGAATCAAGGTCAGAGCTGTGTGAATAAAGAGAAGGGACAGATACAAGAAATGTTATGGAAGGGGAGATACAAGATGTGTCAAACGAATGGGTCTAGAGCATGAATGAGAAGGAGGAATTGAGAATGACTATGAAATTGGAAACCTGGGTGACAGGGAAGATGGTGGTATCCTCAATAGATACAGGGAAGCGAGGAGAAGTGGTCCTGGGGTGATCTAATGATCTAATGTGTGAGATTTGATAAGATGGAGACATGTACAGGACACAGCATCCAATATATAGTCAATGATGTGGGATTAGAGGATAGTTCTGGGAGCCATCCAGCAAAAGAAGATAATTGAATCTGTGCAAATTGATGAAGTCACCAAGTGAGAAAGGAGAGCTAGAGGGAGAAGAGAGCTCAGGACAGAGCTTCGAGGTATCTCCATATTTAGTACATGTGGATTCAGCAAAAATCATGAAAGGGAGGGGTCAGAAAGAGAAGAAAACCAAGAAATACAGCAGCACAAAAACCCCAAAGGAGAGAATAGGGCAGGGGGCAGGGAAAGGGGTAACCAGAGAAAAATACTGCAGACAAGTCAAGGAGATGAGGATTGAATGAAAGCCATGAGAGTTGGCCACTGAGAGATTGCTGACCACTCTGCAGAGAGTTGGCCAGCAGACGATGGAGAGTTGAGAAGGGACTGCAGGAAGTGGAGATGGTGAAGGTGTCGAGCCTTTGGCTGAAAAAAGAGAAGAATCCGGTCTGACCATGTAATGACCGGTCTCAGGGAGCATTTTTTCAAGATGGGGAAACTTGGGTAGGTATGAGACAATGAGATATTAGGTTCTTACTTAGTAAGAACAGTGAATAAGGTGAGACAGAAGAGAGAATGAATGGGGCAGTAAACTACTGGAAAAGATGGAGTGGGATCAAAGATATGTGTGGAGGGAAGGGATTCATGATCTTTAAATAGAAAATCAAGTCTTCTACTCAACCATGGAAGTCTTGCACCACATTTTCCCTCCCTTTCTTTTTAGTCTTTTCTATTTTTGTCTGCTTTCTTCCCTCTACAATTCAGTAATTCTGGCATTGTTGCTGTTTCTCATTCATTTCCTAACTCTGTGCCTTTTCATTTTTCTTAATTAAATTAAAAAATTAATATCCTTTTTTATTTTGAGTCTCAAATTCTCTCCCTCCCTCCATCCTCTTCCCCACACATTGAGAAGACAAATGACACCTGTTATGTGTCCTGCAAAACACATTTTTACATTAGTCATGTCCCTCAAAAGGCAAGAAAAAAAATACTATTTTAAATCTTTACTCCAAGGGATAGCATTTTTAAGTCCTTTGGAATTGTTTTGCTGTGTATGATATTCTTCTGGTTCTGCTCACTTTACTTTGTGCCAGTTCATAGAAGTCTTCCAAGGTTTTTCTGAATCCTCACCCCAATCCTCACCCCACCATTTCTTACAGAGCAGCAGAATTCCATCCCGATCACACACCATCATTGTTCAGCTATTCCCTGGGGCTCTGGTGGGTGGACTAGGTTGGTCTTCATGGCCATGGGCTCCATTTCCTCTGCCTCTATCTCTGGATGTTTCCAAGCACACTGGGTCAGTACCATCTCTAAAAGGGACCGAAGGACAGGAGAGAGAGGAACAGCAGAGGGATCCTGCCCGGAAGGGTTATGGCCTGGGGCAGAGAGAGAGAGTTCTGAGGCTCCTTCCTCACAAAAGCCCACCCAATTTGTTCCCTTCAGTCACTTGCGTCAAACAGGAAAGAGACTGAGTTGTTTCCATGAGTCCTGTGTTTGTGGAACGAGTTTTGGCTCAGCACCGAATCCAAAAGGCCATCCATAGGTGGACTGGAAATATCCATATTTAGAGTAGGAGCCCCTACACTGGAGGAGAAGCAGGAGCCTCCATTGTGCACACCTGGAAACAGGCTCATCACCTGCCCACGGAGGCTCCCTCTCAGCCCTGGGCTCTCGTGGACTGGCCTCTCACCACTCTCACAGTTATTCTGTGGCTCACCAATCACCCGCATGGCCCCCCATTGAGGGTCTCGGGGGCAGGTTCTCATTGGCCCATCCCCCATTACAGTCACAGTTATCTCTACAACAGGAATGGCCGGCACCTAGTAGGCCAATCAGTGTTTATTGGCCCGACCTGACCTGGAATTAGAGAGCTTCTGGCTAAGGTCTCGTGGTCTATAATCTCTCAGCCAAGGAAGAGCCCACCAGAGTGAGTCCCATTGTGGCTCAATGGCTGCTAGAGAGAACCTATGGCACCTTGGGGGTGTCCAGAGAGAAAGAAGGGGGTGGACCTCAGGCACCTGCAAGAAGAGGGACTGAGATCTGCAGGGAGAGCAGGAGGGCTGTGGGCCCGGCCCCCGTCCTCCTCATGGCTGCCGGCATGTGCAATTACTGAGGGGGACGGGAGGCTGCGGGAGATGGAGTGTCTCTGGTGACTGATCGGCCTCCAGGCTGCAAGTGATCATGACAACGTGGTTCCTGGTGCTGGTAATCAGGTAATGGATGGAACGAACATGGGAGGGAGGGAGTCCCTGGGCGACTGGGGGCAAGTGGGAGAGTGAAAATAAGGCAGGGATAAGGAGAGAGGAGAGAGAGAGAGTGAGAGGGAGAGGGAGAGGGAGAGAGAGAGAGAGAGAGAGAGAGAGGAGAGAGAGAGAGAGAGAGAGAGAGAGAGAGAGAGAGAGAGAGAGAGAGAGAGAGATGGAGAAGAGAGAGAGAGAGAGAGAGACAGAGAGAGAGACAGAGAGAGAGGAGACAGAGAGAGAGAGAGAGGAGAGAGAGGAGAGAGAGAGAGAAGAGAGACAGAGAGAGAGACAGAGAGAGAGAGACAGAGACAGAGAGAGAGAGAGACAGAGACAGAGAGAGAGAGGGAGAGGGAGAGAGAAGAGAGAGAGACAGATAGACAG